>NW_027182828.1:1425000-1515000 GCF_041146395.1 Eulemur rufifrons | reverse complement strand
AGTCTTTCAAGTATCATTCCACCATCCTTTTTCCATTATTTTAAAAGGCATAGCACCATTTGCCAGTTAGCATAAGAATGAGTCACTGGAGGGGACGTTTTTGTGTGGGGTCGTGTGGTGTGTGTGGGGGGGCAAGCCCTCTGTCAGTCCAGTGGTTTGTTTTTATTATGCCCAGAGAGGAGAAGTGGGCATGTGTGTGGCAGGTGAAAAGTGCGGATCCTGTTTCAGACTTAGACTGAAACAGGATCCGCACTTTTCAGCCCGTTCCTTTAAGACTCCTTTGATTCATTCTCAATGATGGTGGAATGGTGGTGACCTCCTGGATTCGTGCTCCTGGAGTGGAAGGCATGGGTCTCCCACTGCCACAACCCTAGAGGTTCACTTCCCCACAAGAACGGTGGTGTGAATCCATGGAGAATCAGCGTGGGACAGAGAGAGAGAGCAAGAAAAGACTGAGGTGATTAGGGAAATAAATCACCAAAATCTGGAGAGTGCGGGATGGCCAATAGAGAAGGGAGCACGGGACAGCTGTACCCACCTCACCAGAGAGTGGGGTGGGTTCAGCCCCACAGGAAAGCATCTTGTTCCCCCTCTGACCTCCACACCCACTCAATTGAGGATCTGCCTGAAGTCGGTGCAGAATCGCCACGGGAGATGTGGGGCTCTGCAGAGAGGAGACATTGGCAGGAGGCATTTTGGACCCTGGAGTGCTGTGCGCAGCTGACGCACCTAGCAACTGTCTCCTATACGTGGGCGGTGGGGCTGCTTTGGTCCCGGCTCTAGCAGACGCCAAACTGCCTCGTATAGGTGGGCGGCTGGATTCTCCCGCTCCCCGGCTCCTCTGGCCTCTGCCGGTCCCTGAGCATTCAACCCCAGTGACAGTGATCTGCAGACGGGCGGCCGCCATTGTCGGGGTCCACAGCCTAAACGCTGAGGAGCGATTGGGTACCGGGCGGCTCCCTGGGCGGCTCCCTTCCCTAGTCCACGGACCCTGACTAGGAGCTCCACCTTTGTGTGAACACTGAGTGGTTCCCCAGTCACGAGAGAGTGGAGCGTGGACCTTGCAGACATTGGGGTGGGGCAGACCATCTCCCGCGGGAACTGCAGTGGCTGGGGCGCTGGGCGAATGAGGGCACCGCTCCACTCTCCCTATCCACTGTCTTTCTTGCAGAGAGAGACAGAAGCCACCTCGGGAGAGGAAGAGGGGCAGCCCCCCCAGCGGAGCTAGCAAAATCCTGAACAATATGTGAAGGGCTCCCCCTAGTGACAGAGGAGGCAGCTTACCTGGCACTCACAGCGTGCCCCTATCCAGACTAAAGCTGAAAGAAGGGATCTTAAGGATTCATTCAGATGGGAAGGGCTCAGCGAAGGAACTCTAGGAGTATAAAGAATCAAGCTGAAACCATGCCCTCAAAGAGGATTACTAGTTCTCCACCAATTAACACAAAGCAGATTCCAAATAGCAACATGTCACAGGAAGAATTTCAAACATGGATCATAAATACGCTGAACATTATGCAAGAAAAAATGGATAATCAACACAAAGAAACCACAAAAAAGATCCAGGACTTGGAAGAAAAATTCACCAAAGAAATTGAAATACTGAAGAAAAATCAAACTGAACTCCTGGAAATGAAAAATTTATTCAAGGAGCTACAAAACACAGTGGAAAGTCTCAAGAGCAGGGTAGATCAAACAGAAGAAAGAATCTCAGAGATCGAAGATAACACTTTCCAATTAAATAAGGCAGTCACAGAGTTAAAACAAAGAAACATGAGAAATAATCATAGTCTACAAGAAATGTGGGATTATGTAAAGAAGCCTAACGTGAGAGTTATCGGCATTCCTGAGGGTGAAGAAGACAATAAGCAAGGGTTGAATAAAGTATCTGAAGATATAATTGAGGAAAATTTCCCAGGCCTTGCCAAATCTCTAGATACATAGGTTCAAAAAGCTCAAAGAACCTCTGAGAGATTCATACCAAATAGGAAGACACCACGTCATGTAGTTATCAGACTGACCAAAATATCCACTAACGAGGCCCTTCTTCAATCTGTAAGGAGAAAAAAACAAGTAACATACAAAGGAAAGCCCATCCGAATCACGCCAGATTTCTCAACTGAAACCTTACAAGCAAGAAGAGATTGGAGCCCCATTCTCACTCTTCTGAAACAGAATAATGCCCAGCCTAGAATCCTGTACCCAGATAAGCTCAGTTTTATATATGAAGGTGAAATTAAGACATTCTCAGATAAACAAAAACTCAGAGAATTCACCAAGACAAGAGCAGCTTTCCAAGAAGTATTCAAAACAGAGTTACACGTGGTCCAGCACAAGAAGGACCTTCGAATGTAACACTAATCAAGAGATAAATATGAAAACACAGTTATCATAATGGCTCAAGAGAGAAAACAGATCAATGAAATTCAACCCAACATGAGGAACAGCAATCTGTCTCGCTTATCAGTTCTCTCATTAAATGTGAATGGATTGAATTCCCCACTCAAGAGACATGGACTGGCCCGATGGATAAAAAAGATATAAGCCAAGTATCTGCTGTCTTCAGGAAACTCATCTAACCTGCAAGGATGCATTTAGACTGAAAATAAAAGGGTGGAAATCAATATTCCAAGCAAATGGAACCCAAAAGAAAGCTGGCGTGGCAGTTCTAATCTCCGATAACGTAGTTTTTAAATCAACAAAAGTAAAGAAAGACAAAGATGGTTACTATATACTGGTGAAGGGTACAATTCAACAAGAAGACATAACTATACTTAACATATATGCACCCGATCTAGGTGCACCCAGATTCATAAAGCAAACCCTACTTGATCTGAACCAAATGATAGATAACAACACTTTAGTAGCCAGAGATTTTAACACGCCACTGACAGTTCAAGACAGATCCTCCAAACAAAAAATAAACAAAGAAATATTGGACGTATATAGAATGCTAGAACAAATGGGCCTGACTGACATCTACAGGACATTCTACCCAAATACCACTGAATATAAGTTCTTCTCATCAGCTCATGGGACATTCTCCAAGATTGACCATATCTTAGGACATAAAGCATGTCTTAAAAAATTTAAAAATATAGAAATAATACCATGCAGCTTCTCGGATCACAGTGGAATAAAAGTAACAATGAACCCTAACAGAAATCCTCATTTCTACTCAAAGTCATGGAAGCTAAATAACCTTCTCCTGAACAATCATTTTATAAATGAAGAAATCAAGTCAGAAATCAAAAGATTCTCTGAATTAAACGACAAAGGAGATACAACTTATCAAAATCTGTGGGACACAGCTAAAGCAGTCCTGAGAGGAAAATTTATTTCCATAAATGCCTATACCAAAAAGACAGAAAACTTACAAATAGACAATCTAATGAATAGACTCAAAGAGCTGGAGAAGAAAGAAGAGACCAAACCCAAACCCAGCAGAAGGAAATTATTAAGATTAAATCAGAACTAAATGAAAAGGACCATAAGGGAGATTAAACCAAACCATAACGGAGATTAATAAAACCAAAAGTTGGTTCTTTGAAAAAATAAACAAAATTGACACACCTCTGGCTAAACTAACCAAGAGCAGAAAAGAAAAATCTCTTATAACCTCGATCAGGAACACGAAAGGAGTAATCACGACTGATGCCACAGAGATACATGATATCATCTATGAATTCTACAAAAATCTTTATGCACACAAATTAGAAAACCTGGAGGAAATGGACAAATTCTTATAAACACACAGCCTTCCCAGGCTCAACCAGGAAGAAATAGAATTCCTGAATAGACCGATATCTAGATCTGAAATTGAAACAGCAATAAAAAACCTTCCCAAAAAGAAAAGCCCTGGACCAGATGGGTTCACACCTGAATTCTACCATACCTACAAAGAAGAACTGGTGCCCATCGTACATAAACTATTCTCCAATATAGAGAAGGATGGGATTCTCCCCAACACTTTTTACCAAGCCAACATAATCCTGATACCAAATCCAGGAAAGGATGCAACTAAAACAGAGAACTATAGACCAATTTCTCTTATGAATATAGATGCAAAAATTCTCAATAAAATTCTAACAAATCGAATCCAAGTGCTTATCAAAAAAATAATCCATCACGACCAAGTGGGCTTCATCCCAGAGATGCAGGGATGGTTTGACATATGGGAATGTAATTCATCACATAAATAGAAGCAAAAATAAAGATCAGATGATCCTCTCAATAGATGCAGAGAAAGCATTTGACAAAATTCAACACCCTTTTATGATAAGAACACTTAACAAAATAGGCATAGATGGGGCCTATATAAAAATGATACAAGCCATATACGACAAACCCTCAGCCAACATCATACTGAATGGGGAAAAACTGAAAGCATTCCCACTTCAAACTGGAACCAGACAAGGCTTACCACTGTCCCCATTACTTTTCTACATAGTATTGGAAGTCCTTGCAAGAGCTATCAGGCAAGAGAGCAGAATCAAGGGAGTTGAAATAGGGACAGAAGAGATCAAACTCTCACTCTTTGCTGATGATATGATGTTATATCTATAAAACCCCAAGGTTTCAACCAAGAGACTCCTGGAATTGATCAATGAATTCAGTAAAGTCTCAGGATAGAAAATCAATACACACAAATCAGAGGAATTCATATATGCCAATAACAGTCAAATGGAAAACCAAATTAAGGACTCAATACCCTTCAAAATAGCAACAAAGAAAATAAAATACCTAGGAATTTATTTAACTAAGGAGGTAAAGGACCTCTATAGGGAGAACTATGAAACACTGAGGAAGGAAATTGCAGAACATGTAAATAGGTGGAAAACCATACCATGCTCATGGATCGGTAGAATCAACATTGTTAAAATGTCTATACTGCCCAAAGTTATCTACAGATTCAATGCAATCCTTATTAAATTACCAACATCTTTTTTCACAGACATAGAAAAAATAATTTTACGCTTTGTATGGAACCAGGGAAGACCCCGTTTAGCAAAAGCAATCTTAAACAACAAAAACAAAATGGGAAGTATTAATTTGCCAGACTTCAAACTATACTACAAGGCTGTGGTTCTTAAAACAGCCTGGTACTGGCACAAGTGCAGGGACACAGACCAGTGGAACAGAACAGAAAATCCCAATATAAAACCATCCTCATATAGCCATCTAATCTTTGACAAAGCAGACAAAAACATACTCTGGGGAAAAGATTCCTTATTTAATAAATGGTGCTGGGAAAACTGGATATCCACATGTAGAAGACTAAAACAGGACACACAAAAATCAAATCACAGTGGTTAACAGACTTAAACCTAAGGTCAGAAACTATTAGAATTCTAGAAGAAAATGTAGGAAAGACTCTTACAGACATTGGCCTAGGCAAAGAATTTATGAAGAAGACCCCTAAAGCAATCACAGCAACAACAAAAATAAATAAATGGGACCTGATCAAATTAAAAAGCTTCTGCACAGCCAAAGAAACAGTCACGAGAGTAAATGGACAACCTACAGAATGGGAAAAAATTTTCGCATACTACACATCAGATAAAGGACTGATAACAAGAATCTATTTAGAACTCAGAAAAATCAGTAAGAAAAAATCAAACAACCCTATCAAAAAGTGGGCAAAGGACATAAATAGAAATTTTTCAAAAGAAGATATAAAAATGGCTAACAAACATATGAAAAAGTGTTCAACATCTCTAATCATCAGGGAAATGCAAATCAAAACCACAATGAGATATCACTTAACTCCAGTAGGAATGGCCTTTATCAAAAAGTCCCAAAACTATACATGTTGGTGTGGGTGTGGCGAGATAGGTACATTCATAAACTGCTGGTGGGACTGTAAACTAGTGCAGCCCCTGTGGAAAGCAATGTGGAGATACCTTAAACAGATTCAAGTAGACCTACCATTCGATCCAGCAATTCCATTATTGGACATCTACCCAGAAGAACAAAAGTCATTCTATAAAAAAGACACCTGCACCTGAATGATTATAGCAGCACAATTCACAATCACAAAGATGTGGAAACAACCCAAATGCCCATCAATTCATGAATGGATTAGCAAAATGTGGTATATGTATACCATGGAATATTACTCAGCTATTAGAAATAATGGCGATATGGCATCTCTTTGGTTCTCCTGGAGAGAGCTGGATCCCATTCTATTAAGTGAAGTATCCCAAGAATGGAAAAATAAGCACCACATGTACTCACCAGCAAATTGGTTTCCCTGAGTGCACATTTGGGAACAACACCAATTGGGTATCGGACAGAGGTTGGGGCCGGGTGGAAGGGATGGGTGTATACCTACTTGATGAATGTGATGTGCACTGCCTGGGGAATGGACACCCTTCAAGTTCTAACTGGGGGGGATGGGGTGGGGGAGAGGAGGGGTGCACACCTACATGATGAATGTGATGTGCACTGACTAGGGAATGGACAAAATTGAAGCTCAGAATCGGGGGAAAGGGGAGGCATGGGGAATGTATATAGCCTGATCTTTTGTACCCCCATAATGAGCTAACAAACAAACAAACAAACAAAAAAGAATCGTTTGATTCATCAGCTGGGAATACACCATGGTTCTTTAAAGACCTCTATGCGTGGGCCCAGGTAACTGGCAAGTTCCAAGAAGTATGCCACAGAGCTTTTGAAATAACCACTACGTTGAGAATTATTTGCTAGTTTTTGCACCACCTTTCACCATAATTGTGATAAGGTTGGTCCGTGCCTCCTTCAACCCAAGATGGCTGGGGCGGACAAAAGTATGCTGAGGCCTAGTTCACTTGGTGTTGCCGATAGTTGGTACTGGAGCCTGGCAAGAAGCCATGTTATTAAGAGTCATTCCACCATCCTTTCTCCATCATTTTAAAAGGCAGAACACCTTTTTCCAGTTATCATAAGAATGAGTTGCTGGAGGGGACGTTTTTGAGTGGGGTCGGGTGGTGCGTTGAGGGGAAGGCTCTCTGTCTGTCTGGTGGTTTGTCTTTATTATGCCCAAAGAGGAGAGGTGGGCATGTGTGTGGCAGGTGAAAAGTACGGATCCTGTTTCAGTCTTAGACTGAAACAGGATCCGCACTTTTCAGCCAGTTCCTTTACGAATCCTTTGATTCATCAGCTGGGAATCCACCATGGCTGTCGAGACCCCTCTATGTGTGGGTCCAGGTAACTGGCTAGTTCCAAGATGTATGCCGCAGAGCTTTGGAAATAACCACTACATTGAGTATTATTTGCCAGTTTTTGCAGCAACTTTCACAATGATTGTGAAAAGGTTAGGCAGTGCATCCTGAAACCCAAGCTGGCTTCCACAGAAACAACTACGGTTAGGCCAATCTCCCTTGGAGTTGCCGATAATTGGTACTGGTCCGTGGCAAGAAGCCATTCCTTTAAGTATCATTCCACCTTCCTTTCACAACTATTTTAAAAGGCAGAGCACCTATTGCCATTTAGCTTAAGGATGAGTCGCTGGAGGAAACGTTTTTGTGTGGGGTGGGAGAGGCAGAGCCAGGCCCTCTGTCAGTCCAGTGGTTTGTTTTTATTATCCCCGGAGAGGAGAAGTGGACATGTGTGTGGCAAGTGAAAAGTGTGGATCCTGTTTCAGTCTTAGACTGATACAGGATCGGCACTTTTCATCCTGTTCCTTTAAGAATCCTTTGCTTCATCAGCTGGGAATCCACCATAGTTCTCTACACCCCACTATGTGTGGACCCACTTAACAGGCTAGTTCAAAGAAGTATGCCACAGAGCATTTGAAATAACCACTACCATGGAAATTATTTGCCAGCTTTTCCAGCACTTTTACCATAATTTTGATAAGGTTCATTTGTGCTTCCTTAAACCCTAGATGGCTTCCATGGACAAACCTATACTGAGGGTTCTCTCGCTTGGTGTTGCCAATACTTGGTACGGGAGTCTGACAAGAATCCAGTCTTTTAATTATCATTGGCCCATCCTTTCTCCCTTATATTAAAAGGTGAGCAACTTTCGGCAGTTAGCATAAGGATGAGTCAACGGAGGGGACGTTTTTGGGTGGGATCGGGGTGGTTTGGGGGACAGTCCCTCTGTCAGTCTGGTTGTTTGTGTTTATTATGCCCAGACAGGGAAGTGGATATATTTGTGGCAGGTGAAATGTGCGGATCCTGTTTCAGTTAGACTGAAACAGTATCCGCACTTTTCAGCCGGTTCCATTAAAAATCCTTTGATTCATCAGCTGGGAATCCACCATGGTTCCTTAGAAGCCTCCATGCATGGGCCCATGAACTGGCCTGTACCAAGATGTATGCTGCACAGCTTTTGAGATAAACACTACGTGTAGAATTATTTGCCAGTTTCTGCAGCACATATCACCATAATTGTGATAAGGATCGTCTGTGCCTCCTTAAACACAAGATGGCTGCCAGGGAGAAAACTATGCTGAGGCCTAGGTCACTTGGATTTCACGACACTTGTTACTGGAGGCTGGAAGGAGGCCATTCTTTTAAGTATCATTCCACCATACTTTCCCCATTATTTTAAAATGCACGGAAACCTTTGCAAGTTAGCATAATAATTAGTAGCTGGAGGGGACATTTTTATTTGTGGGGTCGGTGTGGGTGGGGGGCGCAGGCCCTCTGTCAGTTCGCTGGATGGTTTTTATTTTCCCCAGACCGGAGAAGTGGGCATGTGTGTGGCAGGTAAAAAGTTCGGACCCCGTTTCTGTCTTAGACTGAAACAGAAACCGCACTTTTCACCCCGTTCCATTAAGAATCCCTTGCTTCATCAGCTGGGAATCCACCATGGGCCTCTAGACTGCTCTATGCGTGGGCCCAGTTAACTGGCTAGTTCAAAGAATTATGCCGCAGAGCTTTTCAAGTAACCACTACCATGAGAATTACTTGACCGCTTTTGCAGCACCTTTCACCATAATTGTGATAAGGTTCATCTGTGCCTCCTTAAACCCAAGATGGCTGCCAGGGACAAACGTGTGCTGAGGCCTAGGTGACTTGCTGTTGCCAATACTTGGTATGGGAGTCTGGCAATAAGCCAGTCTTTTAGGTATAATTCCACCATTCTATCTCCATTATTTTAAAAGGCAGAGGACGTATTGCCAGATAGCATAAGGATCAGTCGCTGGAGGGCACGATTTTGTGTGGGGTGGTGGGGGGCGGGGGCAGGCCATCTGTCAATCCGATGGGTTGTTTTTGTTATCCCTAGAGAGGAGAAGTGGGCATGTGTGTTGCAGGCAAAAAGTCCGAATCCTGTTTCAGTCAGGATCTGCACTTTTCAGCCTGTTCCTTTAAGAATCCTTAGATTCATCACCTTGGAATCCACCATGGTTCTCCAGACCCCTCTATGCGTGGGCCCAGGTAACAGGCTTCTTCCAAGAAGTATGCCACAGAGCTTTTGAATTAAACAGTACGTTGAGAATTATTTGCCGGGTTTTCAGCACGTTTCAACATAATTATGATAAAGTTTGTATATGCCTCCTTAAACCCAACATGGCTGCCACGGGCATAACTATGCTGAGGCGTAGCTGACTTGGTGTTGCCTATTTTTGTTAGTGGAGACTGACAAGAAGCCATTCTTCTAAGTATCATCCCACCACCATTTTTCCATTGTTTTAAAATGCAGGGAAATTTTGCAAGTTAGCATTATAATTAGTAGCTGGAGGGTACGGTTTTTTTTTTGTGTGTGTGTGTGGTCGATGTGGATGGGGGGGTCAGGCCCTCTGTCAGTTCAATGGTTAGTTTTTATTATCCCCAGAGAGGAGAAGTGGGCATGTGTTTGGCAGGTGAAAAGGGGGGATTCTGTTTCAGAGAATTAACGATGATCCCCATGGTCATCCCGTTCCTTTAATAATCCTTTACTTCATCAGCTGGAAATCCACCATGGTTCTCTATACTCCTCTTTGCGTGGGAACAGGTAACTGCCTTGTTCCAAGAAGTATGCCGCAGAGCTTTTCAATTAACCACTACGTTGAAAATTTTTTGCAGGTGTTCAGCGTTTTACCATAATTGTGAGAACCTTTGTTTGTGCCTCCTGAAACCCAAGAAGGCTGCGATGGACATAGCTATGCTGAGGAGTAGCTGACTTGGTGTTGCCTATTTTTGTTAGTGGAGACTGACAGGAAGCCATTCTTCTAAGTATCATCCCACCACCATTTTTCCATTGTTTTAAAATGCAGGGAAATTTTGCAAGTTAGCATTATAATTAGTAGCTGGAGGGTACGATTTTTTTTTTTGTGTATGGTCGATGTGGATGGGGGGGGGTCAGGACCAATGTCAGTTCGCTGGTTAGTTTTTATTATCCCCAGAGAGGAGAAGTGGGCATGTGTTTGGCAGGTGAAAAGGGCGGATTCTGTTTCAGAGAATTAACGTTGATCCCCATGGTCATCCCGTTCCTTTAATAATCCTTTATTTCATCAGCTGGAAATCCACCATGGTTCTATATACTCCTCTTTGCGTGGGAACAGGTAACTGCCTTGTTCCAAGAAGTATGCCGAAGAGCTTTTCAATTAACCACTAGGTTGAAAATTATTTGCAGGTGTTCAGCGTTTCACCATAATTGTGAGAACCTTTGTTTGTGCCTCCTGAAACCCAAGAAGGCTGCGACGGACATAACTATGCTGAGGAGTAGCTGACTTGGTGTTGCCTATCTTTGTTAGTGGAGACTGACAAGAAGCCATTCTTCTAAGTATCATCCCACCACCATTTTTCCATTGTTTTAAAATGCAGGGAAATTTTGCAAGTTAGCATTATAATTAGTAGCTGGAGGGTACGGTTTTTTTTGTGTGAGTGTGGTCGATGTGGATGGGGGGTCAGGCCCTCTGTCAGTTCGCTGGTTAGTTTTTATTATCCCCAGAGAGGAGAAGTGGGCATGTGTTTGGCAGGTGAAAAGGGCGGATTCTGTTTCAGAGAATTAACGATGATCCCCATGGTCATCCCGTTCCTGTAATAATCCTTTACTTCATCAGCTGGAAATCCACCATGGTTCTATATACTCCTCTTTGCGTGGGAACAGGTAACTGGCTTGTTCCAAGAAGTATGCCGCAGAGCTTTTCAATTAACCACTACGTTGAAAATTATTTGCAGATGTTCAGCGTTTCACCATAATTGTGAGAACCTTTGTTTGTGCCTCCTGAAACCCAAGAAGGCAGCGACGGACATAACTATGCTGAGGAGTAGCTGACTTGGTGTTGCCTATTTTTGTTAGTGGAGACTGACAAGAAGCCATTCTTCTAAGTATCATCCCACCACCATTTTTCCATTGTTTTAAAATGCAGGGAAATTTTGCAAGTTAGCATTATAATTAGTAGCTGGAGGGTACGGTTTTTTTTTTTTGTGTGGTCGATGTGGATGGGGGGGTCAGGCCCTCTGTCAGTTCGCTGGTTAGTTTTTATTATCCCCAGAGAGGAGACGTGGGCATGTGTTTGGCAGGTGAAAAGGGCGGATTCTGTTTCAGAGAATTAACGATAATCCCCATGGTCATCCCGTTCCGTTAATAATCCTTTACTTCATCAGCTGGAAATCCACCATGGTTCTATATACTCCTCTTTGCGTGAGAACAGGTAACTGGCTTGTTCCAAGAAGTATGCCGCAGAGCTTTTCAATTAACCACTACGTTGAAAATTATTTGCAGGTGTTCAGCGTTTCACCATAATTGTGCCTCCTGAAACCCAAGAAGGCTGCGACGGACTTAACTATGCTGAGGAGTAGCTGACTTGGTGTTGCCTATTTTTGTTAGTGGAGACAGACAAGAAGCCATTCTTCTAAGTATGATCCCACCACCATTTTTGCATTGTTTTAAAATGCAGGGAAATTTTACAAGTTAGCATTATAATTAGTAGCTGGAGGGTACGGTTTTTTTTTTGTGTGTGTGGTCGATGTGGATGGGGGGGTGAGGCCCTCTGTCAGTTCGCTGGTTAGTTTTTATTATCCCCAGAGAGGAGAAGTGGGCATGTGTTTGGCAGGTGAAAAGGGCGGATTCTGTTTCAGAGAATTAACGATGATCCCCATGGTCATCCCGTTCCTTTACTAATCCTTTTCTTCATCAGCTGGAAATCCACCATGGTTCTATATACTCCTCTTTGCGTGGGAACAGGTAACTGGCTTGTTCCAAGAAGTATGCCGCAGAGCTTTTCAATTAACCACTACGTTGAAAATTATTTGCAGGTGTTCAGCGTTTCACCATAATTGTGATAAAGTTTGTTTGTGCCTCCTGAAACCCAAGAAGGCTGCGATCGACATTGCTATGCTGAGGATAGCTGACTTGGTGTTGCCTATTTTTGTTAGTGGAGACTGACAAGAAGCCATTCTTCTAAGTATCATCCCACCACCATTTTTCCATTGTTTTAAAATGCAGGGAAATTTTGAAAGTTAGCATTATAATTAGTAGCTGGAGGGTACGGTTTTTTTTTTGTGTGTGTGGTCTCTGTGGATGGGGGGGTGAGGCCCTCTGTCAGTTCGCTGGTTAGTTTTTATTATCCCCAGAGAGGAGAAGTGGGCATGTGTTTGGCAGGTGAAAAGGGCGGATTCTGTTTCAGAGAATTAACGATGATCCCCATGGTCGTCCCGTTCCTTTAATAATCCTTTACTTCATCAGCTGGATATCCACCATGGTTCTCTATACTCCTCTTTGCGTGGAAACAGGTAACTGCCTTGTTCCAAGAAGTATGCCGCAGAGATTTTCAATTAACCACTACGTTGAAAATTATTTGCAGGTGTTCAGCGTTTCACCATAATTGTGAGAACCTTTGTTTGTGCCTCCTGAAACCCAAGAAGGCTGCGACGGACATAACTATGCTGAGGAGTATCTGACTTGGTGTTGCCTATTTTTGTTAGTGGAGACTGACAAGAAGCCATTCTTCTAAGTATCATCCTCCCCTATTTTTCCATTGTTTTAAAATGCAGGGAAATTTTGCAAGGTAGCATTATAATTAGTAGCTGGAGGGTACGGTTTTTTTTTTCTGTGTGGTCGATGTGGATGGTGGGGGTCAGGCCCTCTGTCAGTTCGCTGGTTAGTTTTTATTATCCCCAGAGAGGTGAAGTGGGCATGTGTTTGGCAGGTAAAAAGGGCGGATTCTGTTTCAGAGAATTAACGATGATCCCCATGGTCATCCCTTTCCTTTAATAATCCTTTACTTCATCAGCTGGAAATCCACCATGGTTCTCTATACTCCTCTTTGCGTGGGAACAGGTAACTGCCTTGTTCCAAGAAGTATGCCGCAGAGCTTTTCAATTAACCACTACGTTGAAAATTATTTGCAGGTGTTCAGCGTTTCACCATAATTGTGAGAACCTTTGTTTGTGCCTCCTGAAACCCTAGAATGCTGCGACGGACATAACTATGCTGAGGAGTAGCTGACTTGGTGTTGCCTATTTTTGTTAGTGGAGACTGACAAGAAGCCATTCTTCTAAGTATCACCCCACCACCATTTTTCCATTGTTTTAAAATGCAGGGAAATTTTGCAAGTTAGCATTATAATTAGTAGCTGGAGGGTACGGTTTTTTTGTGTGTGTGTGTGGTCGATGTGGATGGGGGGGTGAGGCCCTCTGTCAGTTCGCTGGTTAGTTTTTATTATCCCCAGAGAGGAGAAGTGGGCATGTGTTTGGCAGGTGAAAAGGGCGGATTCTGTTTCAGAGAATTAACGATGATCCCCATGGTCATCCCGTTCCTTTAATAATCCTTTACTTCATCAGCTGGAAATCCACCATGGTTCTCTATACTCCTCTTTGCGTGGGAACAGGTAACTGCCTTGTTCCAAGAAGTATGCCGCAGAGCTTTTCAATTAACCACTACGTTGAAAATTATTTGCAGGTGTTCAGCGTTTCACCATAATTGTGCCTCCTGAAACCCAAGAAGGCTGCGACGGACATAAATATGCTGACGCGTAGCTGACTTGGTTTTGCCTATTTTTGTTAGTGGAGACTGACAAGAATCCATTCTTGTAAGTATCATCTCACCATCATTTTTCCATTGTTTAAAAATGCAGGAAAATTTTGCAAGTTAGCATTATAATTAGTAGCTGGAGGCTATGGTGTTTTTTTTTTTTTTTTTCCTGTGGGGTTGGGGTGGATGTGTTGGTCAGGCCCTCTGTCAGTTCCCCGGTTGGTTTTTGTTATCCCCAGAGAGGAGAAGTGGGTATTAGTATGGCAGGTGAAAACTGCGGATCTGTTTCAGAGAATTAAACAGGATCCGCATGGTAATCCCGTTCCTTTAAGAATCCTTTGCTTCATGAGCTGGGAATCCACCATGGTTCTATATACTTGTCTATGCGTGGGCACAGGAAACTGGCTAGTTCCAAGAAGTATGCCTCAGAGCTTTTCAATTAACCAGTATGTTGACAATCCTTTGCAGGTTTTCAGCGTTTCACCAATTGTGATAACGTGTGTATGTGCCTACTGAAAGCAAATATGGCTGCTACGGACATAACTATGCTGAGGAGTAGCTGACTTGGTGTTGCCTATTTTTGTCAGTGGAGACTGACAAGAAGCCATTCTTCTAAGTATCATCCCACCATCATTTCTCCATTGTTTAAAAATGCAGGGAAATTTTGCAAATTGGCATTATAATTAGTAGCTGGAGGGTACTTTTTTGTTTTGTGGGGTCAGTCAGGATGGGTGTTCAGGACCTCTGTCAGATCGCTGGTTTGTTTTTATTATCCCCAGAGAGGAGAAGTGGGCATGTGTTTGGCAGGTGAAAAGGGCGGATTCTGTTTCAGAGAATTAACGATGATCCCCATGGTCATCCCGTTCCTTTAATAATCCTTTACTTCATCAGCTGGAAATCCACCATGGTTCTATATACTCCTCTTTGCATGGGAACAGGTAACTGCCTTGTTCCAAGAAGTATGCCGCAGAGCTTTTCAATTAACCACTACGTTGAAAATTATTTGCAGGTGTTCAGAGTTTCACCATAATTGTGAGAACGTTTGTTTGTGCCTCCTGAAACCCAAGAAGGCTGCGACGGACATAACTATGCTGAGGAGTAGCTGACTTGGTGTTGCCTATTTTTGTTAGTGGAGACTGACAAGAAGCCATTCTTCTAAGTATCATCCCACCACCATTTTTCCATTGTTTTAAAATGCAGGGAAATTTTGCAAGTTAGCATTATGATTAGTAGCTGGAGGGTACGGTTTTTATTTTTGTGTGGTCGATGTGGATGGTGGGGGTCAGGCCCTCTGTCAGTTCGCTGGTTAGTTTTTATTATCCCCAGAGAGGAGAAGTGGGCATGTGTTTGGCAGGTGAAAAGGGCGGATTCTGTTTCAGAGAATTAACGATGATCCCCATGGTCATCCCGTTCCTTTAATAATCCTTTACTTCATCAGCTGGAAATCCACCATGGTTCTATATACTCCTCTTTGCGTGGGAACAGGTAACTGCCTTGTTCCAAGAAGTATGCCGCAGAGCTTTTTAATTAACCACTACGTTGAAAATTATTTGCAGGTGTTCAGCGTTTCACCATAATTGTGATAACGTTTGTTTGTGCCTCCTGAAACCCAAGAAGGCTGCGACGGACATAACTATGCTGAGGCGTAGCTGACTTGGTGTTGCCTATTTTTGTTAGAGGAGACTGACAAGAAGCCATTCTTCTAAGTATCATCCCACCACCATTTTTCCATTGTTTTAAAATGCAGGGAAATTTTGCAAGTTAGCATTATAATTAGTAGCTGGAGGCTACGGTGTTTTTTTTTTTTTTTTCCTGTGGGGTCGGTGTGGATGTGTTGGTCAGGCCCTCTTTCAGTTCCCCGGTTGGTTTTTATTATCCCCAGAGAGGAGAAGTGGGTATTAGTATGGCAGGTGAAAACTGCGAATATGTTTCAGAGAATTAAACAGGATCTGCATGGTAATCCCGTTCCTTTAAGAATCCTTTGCTTCATGAGCTGGGAATCCACCATGGTTCTATATACTTGTCTATGCGTGGGCACAGGAAACTGGCTAGTTCCAAGAAGTATGCCTCAGAACTTTTCAATGAACCAGTATGTTGACAATCCTTTGCAGGTTTTCAGCGTTTCACCATAATTGTGATAACGTGTGTATGTGCCTACTGAAAGCAAATATGGCTGCTACGGACATAACTATGCTGAGGCGTAGCTGACTTGGTGTTGCCTATTTTTGTCAGTGGAGACTGACAAGAAGCCATTCTTCTAAGTATCATCCCACCATCATTTCTCCATTGTTTAAAAATGCAGGGAAATTTTGCAAATTTGCATTATAATTAGTAGCTGGAGGGTACTTTTTTGTTTTGTGGGGTCGGTCAGGATGGGTGTTCAGGCCCTCTGTCAGATCGCTGGTTTGTTTTTATTATCCCCAGAGAAGAGTAGTGGGCATGTGTTTGGCAGGTGAAAAGTGCGGATTCTGTTTCAGAGAATTAAACAGGATCCGCATGGTCATCTCATTCCTTTAAGAATCCTTTGCTTCATCAGCTGGGATTCCACCATGTTTCTATATACTCCTCTATGCGTGGGCACAGGTACCTGGCTTGTTCCAAGAATTATGCTGGAGAGTTTTCAAATTAACCAGTACGTTGAAAATTATTTGCAGGTTTTCAGCGTTTCACCATAATTTTGATAACGTTTGTATGTCCCTCCTGAAACCCAAGAAGGCTGCGACGGACATAACTATGCTGAGGAGTAGCTGACTTGGTGTTGCCTATTTTTGTTAGTGGAGACAGACAAGAAGCCATTCTTCTAAGTATGATCCCACCACCATTTTTGCATTGTTTTAAAATGCAGGGAAATTTTACAAGTTAGCATTATAATTAGTAGCTGGAGGGTACGGTTTTTTTTTTGTGTGTGTGGTCGATGTGAATGGGGGGGTCAGGCCCTCTGTCAGTTCGCTGGTTAGTTTTTATTATCCCCAGAGAGGAGAAGTGGGCATGTGTTTGGCAGGTGAAAAGGGCGGATTCTGTTTCAGAGAATTAACGATGATCCCCATGGTCATCCCGTTCCTTTAATAATCCTTTACTTCATCAGCTGGAAATCCACCATGGTTCTATATACTCCTCTTTGCATGGGAACAGGTAACTGCCTTGTTCCAAGAAGTATGCCGCAGAGCTTTTCAATTAACCACTACGTTGAAAATTATTTGCAGGTGTTCAGTGTTTCACCATAATTGTGATAACGTTTGTTTGTGCCTCCTGAAACCCAAGAAGGCTGCGACGGACATAACTATGCTGAGGAGTAGCTGACTTGGTGTTGCCTATTTTTGTTAGTGGAGACTGACAAGAAGCCATTCTTCTAAGTATCATCCCACCACCATTTTTCCATTGTTTTAAAATGCAGGGAAGTTTTGCAAGTTAGCATTATAATTAGTAGCTAGTGGGTACGGTTTTTTTTTTTTTTGGTGTGGTCGATGTGGATGGTGAGGGTCAGGCCCTCTGTCAGTTCGCTGGTTAGTTTTTATTATCCCCAGAGAGGAGACGTGGGCATGTGTTTGGCAGGTGAAAAGGGCGGATTCTGTTTCAGAGAATTAACGATGATCCCCATGGTCATCCCGTTCCTTTACTAATCCTTTTCTTCATCAGCTGGAAATCCACCATGGTTCTATATACTCCTCTTTGCGTGGGAACAGGTAACTGGCTTGTTCCAAGAAGTATGCCGCAGAGCTTTTCAATTAACCACTACGTTGAAAATTATTTGCAGGTGTTCAGCGTTTCACCATAATTGTGATAACGTTTGTTTGTGCCTCCTGAAACCCAAGAAGGCTGCGATCGACATAGCTATGCTGAGGATAGCTGACTTGGTGTTGCCTATTTTTGTTAGTGGAGACTGACAAGAAGCCATTCTTCTAAGTATCATCCCACCACCATTTTTCCATTGTTTTAAAATGCAGGGAAATTTTGCAAGTTAGCATTATAATTAGTAGCTGGAGTCTACGGTGTTTTTTTTTTTTTTTTTCCTGTGGGGTCGGTGTGGATGTGTTGGTCAGGCCCACTTTCAGTTCCCCGGTTGGTTTTTATTATCCACAGAGAGGAGAAGTGGGTATTAGTATGGCAGGTGAAAACTGCGAATATGTTTCAGAGAATTAAACAGGATCCGCATGGTAATCCCGTTCCTTTAAGAATCCTTTGCTTCATGAGCTGGGAATCCACCATGGTTCTATATACTTGTCTATGCGTGGGCACAGGAAACTGGCTAGTTCCAAGAAGTATGCCTCAGAGCTTTTCAATGAACCAGTATGTTGACAATCCTTTGCAGGTTTTCAGCGTTTCACCATAATTGTGATAACGTGTGTATGTGCCTACTGAAACCAAATATGGCTGCTACGGACATAACTATTATCAGGCGTAGCTGACTTGGTGTTGCCTATTTTTGTCAGTGGAGACTGACAAGAAGCCATTCTTCTAAGTATCATCCCACCATCATTTCTCCATTGTTTAAAAATGCAGGGAAATTTTGCAAATTTGCATTATAATTAGTAGCTGGAGGGTACTTTTTTGTTTTGTGGGGTCGGTCAGGATGGGTGTTCAGGCCCTCTGTCAGATCGCTGGTTTGTTTTTATTATCCCCAGAGAAGAGTAGTGGGCATGTGTTTGGCAGGTGAAAAGTGCGGATTCTGTTTCAGAGAATTAAACAGGATCCGCATGGTCATCTCATTCCTTTAAGAATCCTTTGCTTCATCAGCTGGGATTCCACCATGTTTCTATATACTCCTCTATGCGTGGGCACAGGTACCTGGCTTGTTCCAAGAATTATGCTGGAGAGTTTTCAAATTAACCAGTACGTTGAAAATTATTTGCAGGTTTTCAGCGTTTCACCATAATTTTGATAACGTTTGTATGTCCCTCCTGAAACCCAAGAAGGCTGCGACGGACATAACTATGCTGAGGAGTAGCTGACTTGGTGTTGCCTATTTTTGTTAGTGGAGACAGACAAGAAGCCATTCTTCTAAGTATGATCCCACCACCATTTTTGCATTGTTTTAAAATGCAGGGAAATTTTACAAGTTAGCATTATAATTAGTAGCTGGAGGGTACGGTTTTTTTTTTGTGTGTGTGGTCGATGTGAATGGGGGGGTCAGGCCCTCTGTCAGTTCGCTGGTTAGTTTTTATTATCCCCAGAGAGGAGAAGTGGGCATGTGTTTGGCAGGTGAAAAGGGCGGATTCTGTTTCAGAGAATTAACGATGATCCCCATGGTCATCCCGTTCCTTTAATAATCCTTTACTTCATCAGCTGGAAATCCACCATGGTTCTATATACTCCTCTTTGCATGGGAACAGGTAACTGCCTTGTTCCAAGAAGTATGCCGCAGAGCTTTTCAATTAACCACTACGTTGAAAATTATTTGCAGGTGTTCAGTGTTTCACCATAATTGTGATAACGTTTGTTTGTGCCTCCTGAAACCCAAGAAGGCTGCGACGGACATAACTATGCTGAGGAGTAGCTGACTTGGTGTTGCCTATTTTTGTTAGTGGAGACTGACAAGAAGCCATTCTTCTAAGTATCATCCCACCACCATTTTTCCATTGTTTTAAAATGCAGGGAAGTTTTGCAAGTTAGCATTATAATTAGTAGCTAGTGGGTACGGTTTTTTTTTTTTTTGGTGTGGTCGATGTGGATGGTGAGGGTCAGGCCCTCTGTCAGTTCGCTGGTTAGTTTTTATTATCCCCAGAGAGGAGACGTGGGCATGTGTTTGGCAGGTGAAAAGGGCGGATTCTGTTTCAGAGAATTAACGATGATCCCCATGGTCATCCCGTTCCTTTACTAATCCTTTTCTTCATCAGCTGGAAATCCACCATGGTTCTATATACTCCTCTTTGCGTGGGAACAGGTAACTGGCTTGTTCCAAGAAGTATGCCGCAGAGCTTTTCAATTAACCACTACGTTGAAAATTATTTGCAGGTGTTCAGCGTTTCACCATAATTGTGATAACGTTTGTTTGTGCCTCCTGAAACCCAAGAAGGCTGCGATCGACATAGCTATGCTGAGGATAGCTGACTTGGTGTTGCCTATTTTTGTTAGTGGAGACTGACAAGAAGCCATTCTTCTAAGTATCATCCCACCACCATTTTTCCATTGTTTTAAAATGCAGGGAAATTTTGCAAGTTAGCATTATAATTAGTAGCTGGAGTCTACGGTGTTTTTTTTTTTTTTTTTTCCTGTGGGGTCGGTGTGGATGTGTTGGTCAGGCCCACTTTCAGTTCCCCGGTTGGTTTTTATTATCCACAGAGAGGAGAAGTGGGTATTAGTATGGCAGGTGAAAACTGCGAATATGTTTCAGAGAATTAAACAGGATCCGCATGGTAATCCCGTTCCTTTAAGAATCCTTTGCTTCATGAGCTGGGAATCCACCATGGTTCTATATACTTGTCTATGCGTGGGCACAGGAAACTGGCTAGTTCCAAGAAGTATGCCTCAGAGCTTTTCAATGAACCAGTATGTTGACAATCCTTTGCAGGTTTTCAGCGTTTCACCATAATTGTGATAACGTGTGTATGTGCCTACTGAAACCAAATATGGCTGCTACGGACATAACTATTATCAGGCGTAGCTGACTTGGTGTTGCCTATTTTTGTCAGTGGAGACTGACAAGAAGCCATTCTTCTAAGTATCATCCCACCATCATTTCTCCATTGTTTAAAAATGCAGGGAAATTTTGCAAATTTGCATTATAATTAGTAGCTGGAGGGTACTTTTTTGTTTTGTGGGGTCGGTCAGGATGGGTGTTCAGGCCCTCTGTCAGATCGCTGGTTTGTTTTTATTATCCCCAGAGAAGAGTAGTGGGCATGTGTTTGGCAGGTGAAAAGTGCGGATTCTGTTTCAGAGAATTAAACAGGATCCGCATGGTCATCTCATTCCTTTAAGAATCCTTTGCTTCATCAGCTGGGATTCCACCATGTTTCTATATACTCCTCTATGCGTGGGCACAGGTACCTGGCTTGTTCCAAGAATTATGCTGGAGAGTTTTCAAATTAACCAGTACGTTGAAAATTATTTGCAGGTTTTCAGCGTTTCACCATAATTTTGATAACGTTTGTATGTCCCTCCTGAAACCCAAGAAGGCTGCGACGGACATAACTATGCTGAGGAGTAGCTGACTTGGTGTTGCCTATTTTTGTTAGTGGAGACAGACAAGAAGCCATTCTTCTAAGTATGATCCCACCACCATTTTTGCATTGTTTTAAAATGCAGGGAAATTTTACAAGTTAGCATTATAATTAGTAGCTGGAGGGTACGGTTTTTTTTTTGTGTGTGTGGTCGATGTGAATGGGGGGGTCAGGCCCTCTGTCAGTTCGCTGGTTAGTTTTTATTATCCCCAGAGAGGAGAAGTGGGCATGTGTTTGGCAGGTGAAAAGGGCGGATTCTGTTTCAGAGAATTAACGATGATCCCCATGGTCATCCCGTTCCTTTAATAATCCTTTACTTCATCAGCTGGAAATCCACCATGGTTCTCTATACTCCTCTTTGCATGGGAACAGGTAACTGCCTTGTTCCAAGAAGTATGCCGCAGAGCTTTTCAATTAACCACTACGTTGAAAATTATTTGCAGGTGTTCAGTGTTTCACCATAATTGTGATAACGTTTGTTTGTGCCTCCTGAAACCCAAGAAGGCTGCGACGGACATAACTATGCTGAGGAGTAGCTGACTTGGTGTTGCCTATTTTTGTTAGTGGAGACTGACAAGAAGCCATTCTTCTAAGTATCATCCCACCACCATTTTTCCATTGTTTTAAAATGCAGGGAAGTTTTGCAAGTTAGCATTATAATTAGTAGCTAGTGGGTACGGTTTTTTTTTTTTTTGGTGTGGTCGATGTGGATGGTGAGGGTCAGGCCCTCTGTCAGTTCGCTGGTTAGTTTTTATTATCCCCAGAGAGGAGACGTGGGCATGTGTTTGGCAGGTGAAAAGGGCGGATTCTGTTTCAGAGAATTAACGATGATCCCCATGGTCATCCCGTTCCTTTACTAATCCTTTTCTTCATCAGCTGGAAATCCACCATGGTTCTATATACTCCTCTTTGCGTGGGAACAGGTAACTGGCTTGTTCCAAGAAGTATGCCGCAGAGCTTTTCAATTAACCACTACGTTGAAAATTATTTGCAGGTGTTCAGCGTTTCACCATAATTGTGATAACGTTTGTTTGTGCCTCCTGAAACCCAAGAAGGCTGCGATCGACATAGCTATGCTGAGGATAGCTGACTTGGTGTTGCCTATTTTTGTTAGTGGAGACTGACAAGAAGCCATTCTTCTAAGTATCATCCCACCACCATTTTTCCATTGTTTTAAAATGCAGGGAAATTTTGCAAGTTAGCATTATAATTAGTAGCTGGAGTCTACGGTGTTTTTTTTTTTTTTTTTCCTGTGGGGTCGGTGTGGATGTGTTGGTCAGGCCCACTTTCAGTTCCCCGGTTGGTTTTTATTATCCACAGAGAGGAGAAGTGGGTATTAGTATGGCAGGTGAAAACTGCGAATATGTTTCAGAGAATTAAACAGGATCCGCATGGTAATCCCGTTCCTTTAAGAATCCTTTGCTTCATGAGCTGGGAATCCACCATGGTTCTATATACTTGTCTATGCGTGGGCACAGGAAACTGGCTAGTTCCAAGAAGTATGCCTCAGAGCTTTTCAATGAACCAGTATGTTGACAATCCTTTGCAGGTTTTCAGCGTTTCACCATAATTGTGATAACGTGTGTATGTGCCTACTGAAACCAAATATGGCTGCTACGGACATAACTATTATCAGGCGTAGCTGACTTGGTGTTGCCTATTTTTGTCAGTGGAGACTGACAAGAAGCCATTCTTCTAAGTATCATCCCACCATCATTTCTCCATTGTTTAAAAATGCAGGGAAATTTTGCAAATTGGCATTATAATTAGTAGCTGCAGGGTACTTTTTTGTTTTGTGGGGTCGGTCAGGATGCGTGTTCAGGCCCTCTGTCAGATCGCTGGTTTGTTTTTATTATCCCCAGAGAAGAGTAGTGGGCATGTGTTTGGCAGGTGAAAAGTGCGGATTCTGTTTCAGAGAATTAAACAGGATCCGCATGGTCATCTCATTCCTTTAAGAATCCTTTGCTTCATCAGCTGGGATTCCACCATGTTTCTATATACTCCTCTATGCGTGGGCACAGGTACCTGGCTTGTTCCAAGAAGTATGCTGGAGAGTTTTCAAATTAACCAGTACGTTGAAAATTATTTGCAGGTGTTCAGCGTTTCACCATAATTTTGATAACGTTTGTATGTCCCTCCTGAAACCCAAGAAGGCTGCGACGGACATAACTATGCTGAGGAGTAGCTGACTTGGTGTTGCCTATTTTTGTTAGTGGAGACAGACAAGAAGCCATTCTTCTAAGTATGATCCCACCACCATTTTTCCATTGTTTTAAAATGCAGGGAAATTTTGCAAATTGGCATTATAATTGGTAGCTGCAGGGTACTTTTTTGTTTTGTGGGGTCGGTCAGGATGGGTGTTCAGCCCCTCTGTCAGATCGCTGGTTTGTTTTTATTATCCCCAGAGAAGAGTAGTGGGCATGTGTTTGGCAGGTGAAAAGTGCGGATTCTGTTTCAGAGAATTAAACAGGATCCGCATGGTCATCTCATTAATTTAAGAATCCTTTGCTTCATCAGCTGGGATTCCACCATGTTTCTATATACTCCTCTATGCGTGGGCACAGGTACCTGGCTTGTTCCAAGAATTATGCTGGAGAGTTTTCAAATTAACCAGTACGTTGAAAATTATTTGCAGGTGTTCAGCGTTTCACCATAATTTTGATAACGTTTGTATGTCCCTCCTGAAACCCAAGAAGGCTGCGACGGACATAACTATGCTGAGGAGTAGCTGACTTGGTGTTGCCTATTTTTGTTAGTGGAGACAGACAAGAAGCCATTCTTCTAAGTATGATCCCACCACCATTTTTCCACTGTTTTAAAATGCAGGGAAATTTTGCAAGTTAGCATTATAATTAGTAGCTGGAGGGTACGGTTTTTTTTTTGTGTGTGGTCGATGTGGATGGGGGGTGGGGTCAGGCCCTCTGTCAGTTCGCTGGTTAGTTTTTATTATCCCCAGAGAGGAGAAGTGGGCATGTGTTTGGCAGGTGAAAATGGCGGATTCTGTTTCAGAGAATTAACGATGATCCCCATGGTCATCCGGTTCCTTTAATAATCCTTTACTTCATCAGCTGGAAATCCACCATGGTTCTATATACTCCTGTTTGCGTGGGAACAGGTAACTGGCTTGTTCCAAGAAGTATGCCGCAGAGCTTTTCAATTAACCACTACGTTGAAAATTATTTGCAGGTATTCAGCGTTTCACCATAATTTTGATAACGTTTGTATGTCCCTCCTGAAACCCAAGAAGGCTGTGACGGACATAACTATGCTGACTAGTAGCTGACTTGGTGTTGCCTATTTTTGTTAGTGGAGACTGACAAGAAGCCATTCTTCTAAGTATCATCCCACCACCATTTTTCCATTGTTTTAAAATGCAGGGAAGTTTTGCAAGTTAGCATTATAATTAGTAGCTGGAGGGTACGGTTTTTTTTGTGTGTGGTCGATGTGGATGGGGGGGGTCAGACCCTCTGTCAGTTCGCTGGTTAGTTTTTATTATCCCCAGAGAGGAGAAGTGGGCATGTGTTTGGCAGGTGAAAAGGGCGGATTCTGTTTCAGAGAATTAACGATGATCCCCATGGTCATCCCGTTCCTTTAATAATCCTTTACTTCATCAGCTGGAAATCCACCATGGTTCTCTATACTCCTCTTTGCGTGGGAACAGGTAACTGGCTTGTTCCAAGAAGTATGCCGCAGAGTTTTTCAATTAACCACTACGTTGAAAATTATTTGCAGGTGTTCAGCGTTTCACCATAATTGTGATAACGTGTGTTTGTGCCTCCTGAAACCCAAGAAGGCTGCGACGGACATAACTATGCTGAGGAGTAGCTGACTTGGTGTTGCCTATCTTTGTTAGTGGAGACTGACAAGAAGCCATTCTTCTAAGTATCATCCCACCACCATTTTTCCATTGTTTTAAAATGCAGGGAAATTTTGCAAGTTAGCATTATAATTAGTAGCTGGAGGGTACGGTTTTTTTTTGTGTGTGGTCGATGTGGATGGTGGGGGTCAGGCCCTCTGTCAGTTCGCTGGTTAGTTTTTATTATCCCCAGAGAGGAGAAGTGGGCATGTGTTTGGCAGGTGAAAAGGGCGGATTCTGTTTCAGAGAATTAACGATGATCCCCATGGTCATGCCGTTCCTTTAATAATCCTTTACTTCATCAGCTGGAAATCCACCATGGTTCTATATACTCCTCTTTGCGTGGGAACAGGTAACTGGCTTGTTCCAAGAAGTATGCCGCAGAGCTTTTCAATTAACCAGTACGTTGAAAATTATTTGCAGGTGTATAGCGTTTCACCATAATTGTGATAACGTTTGTTTGTGCCTCCTGAAACCCAAGAAGGCTGTGACGGACATAACTATGCTGAGGCGAAGCTGACTTGGTTTTGCCTATTTTTGTTAGTGGAGACTGACAAGAATCCATTCTTGTAAGTATCATCTCACCATCATTTTTCCATTGTTTAAAAATGCAGGAAAATTTTGCAAGTTAGCATTATAATTAGTAGCTGGAGGCTACGGTGTTTTTTTTTTTTTTTTTTTTTCCTGTGGAGTCGGTGTGGATGTGTTGGTCAGCCCCTCTGTCAGTTCCCCGGTTGGTTTTTAATATCCCCAGAGAGGAGAAGTGGGTATTAGTATGGCCGGGGAAAACTGCGGATGTGTTTCAGAGAATTAAACAGGATCCGCATGGTAATCCCGTTCCTTTAAGAATCCTTTGCTTCATGAGCTGGGATTCCACCATGATTCTATATACTCCTCTATGCGTGGGCACAGGTACCTGGCTTGTTCCAAGAATTATGCTGGAGAGTTTTCAAATTAACCAGTACGTTGAAAATTATTTGCAGGTTTTCAGCGTTTCACCATAATTTTGATAACGTTTGTATGTCCCTCCTGAAATCCAAGAAGGCTGCGACGGACATAATTATGCTGAGGAGTAGCTGACTTGGTGTTGCCTATTTTTGTTAGTGGAGACTGACAAGAAGCCATTCTTCTAAGTGTCATCCCACCACCATTTTTCCATTGTTTTAAAATGCAGGGAAATTTTGCAAGTTAGCATTATAATTAGTAGCTGGAGGGTACGGTTTTTTTTTTGTGTGTGTGGTCGATGTGGATGGGGGGGTCAGGCCCTCTGTCAGTTCGCTGGTTAGTTTTTATTATCCCCAGAGAGGAGAAGTGGGCATGTGTTTGGCAGGTGAAAAGGGCGGATTTTGTTTCAGAGAATTAACGATGATCCCCATGGTCATCCCGTTCCTTTAATAATCCTTTACTTCATCAGCTGGAAATCCACCATGGTTCTCTATACTCCTCTTTGCGTGGGAACAGGTAACTGCCTTGTTCCAAGAAGTATGCCGCAGAGCTTTTCAATTAACCACTACGTTGAAAATTATTTGCAGGTGTTCAGCGTTTTACCATAATTGTGAGAACCTTTGTTTGTGCCTCCTGATATCCTAGAAGGCTGCGAGGGACATAACTATGCTGAGGAGTAGCTGACTTGGTGTTGCCTATTTTTGTTAGTGGAGACTGACAAGAAGCCATTCTTCTAAGTATCATCCACCACCATTTTTCCATTGTTTTAAAATGCAGGGAAATTTTGCAAGTTAGCATTTTAATTAGTAGCTGGAGGGTACGGTTTTTTTTTTGTGTGTGGTCGATGTGGATGGTGAGGGTCAGGCCCTCTGTCAGTTCGCTGGTTGGTTTTTATTATCCCCAGAGAGGAGAAGTGGGCATGTGTTTGGCAGGTGAAAAGGGCGGATTCTGTTTCAGAGAATTAACGATGATCCCCAGGTCATCCCCTTCCTTTAATAATCCTTTACTTCATCAGCTGGAAATCCACCATGGTTCTATATACTCCTCTTTGCGATGGAACAGGTAACTGGCTTGTTCCAAGAAGTATGCCGCAGAGCTTTTCAATTAACCACTACGTTGAAAATTATTTGCAGGTGTTCAGCGTTTCACCATAATTGTGAGAACCTTTGTTTGTGCGACCTGAAACTCAAGAAGGCTGCGATGGACATAACTATGCTGAGGCGTAGCTGACTTGGTTTTGCCTAGTTTTGTTAGTGGAGACTGACAAGAATCCATTCTTGTAAGTATCATCTCACCATCATTTTTCCATTGTTTAAAAATGCAGGAAAATTTTGCAAGTTAGCATTATAATTAGTAGCTGGAGGCTACGGTGTTTTTTGTTTTTTTTTTCCTGTGTGGTCGTTGTGGATGTGTTGGTCAGGCCCTCTCTCAGTTCCCCGGTTGGTTTTTATTATCCCCAGAGAGGAGAAGTGGGTATTAGTATGGCAGGTGAAAACTGCGGATGTGTTTCAGAGAATTAAACAGGATCCGCATGGTAATCCAGTTCCTTTAACAATGCTTTGCTTCATGAGCTGGGAATCCACCATGGTTCTATATACTTGTCCACGCGTGGGCACAGGAAACTGGCTAGTTCCAAGAAGTATGCCTCAGAGCTTTTCAATTAACCAGTATGTTGACAATCCTTTGCAGGTTTTCAGCGTTTCACCATAATTGTGATAACGTGTATATGTGCCTACTGAATCCAAATATGGCTGCTACGGACATAACTATGCTGAGGCGTAGCTGACTTGGTGTTGCCTATTTTTGTCAGTGGAGACTGACAAGAAGCCATTCTTCTAAGTATCATCCCACCATCATTTCTCCATTGTTTAAAAATGCAGGGAAATTTTGCAAATTGGCATTATAATTAGTAGCTGGAGGGTACTTTTTTGTTTTGTGGGGTCGGTCAGGATGGGTGTTCAGGCCCTCTGTCAGATCGCTGGTTTGTTTTTATTATCCCCAGAGAAGAGTAGTGGGCATGTGTTTGGCAGGTGAAAAGTGCGGATTCTGTTTCAGAGAATTAAACAGGATCCGCATGGTCATCTCATTCCTTTAAGAATCCTTTGCTTCATCAGCTGGGATTCCACCATGTTTCTATATACTCCTCTATGCGTGGGCACAGGTACCTGGCTTGTTCCAAGAATTATGCTGGAGAGTTTTCAAATTAACCAGTACGTTGAAAATTATTTTCAGGTGTTCAGCGTTTCACCATAATTTTGATAACGTTTGTATGATCCTCCTGAAAGCCAAGAAGGCTGCGACGGACATAACTATGCTGAGGAGTAGCTGACTTGGTGTTGCCTATTTTTGTTAGTGGAGACAGACAAGAAGCCATTCTTCTAAGTATGATCCCACCACCATTTTTCCATTGTTTTAAAATGCAGCGAAATTTTGCAAGTTAGCATTATAATTAGTAGCTGGAGGGTACGGTTTTTTTTTTGTGTGTGGTCGATGCGGATGGGGGGGGTCAGGCCCACTGTCAGTTCGCTGGTTAGTTTTTATTATCCCCAGAGAGGAGAAGTGGGCATGTGTTTGGCAGGTGAAAAGGGTGGATTCTGTCTCAGAGAATTAACGATGATCCCCATGGTCATCCCGTTCCTTTAATAATCCTTTACTTCATCAGCTGGAAATCCACCATGGTTCTATATACTCCTCTTTGCGTGGGAACAGGTAACTGCCTTGTTCCAAGAAGTATGCCGCAGATCTTTTCAATTAACCATTACGTTGAAAATTATTTGCAGGTGTTCAGCATTTTACCATAATTGTGAGAACCTTTGTTTGTGCCTCCTGAAACCCTAGAAGGCTGCGACGGACATAACTATGCTGAGGAGTAGCTGACTTGGTGTTGCCTATTTTTGTTAGTGGAGACTGACAAGAAGCCATTCTTCTAAGTATCATCCCACCACCATTTTTCCATTGTTTTAAAATGCAGGGAAATTTTGCAAGTTAGCATTATAATTAGTAGCTGGAGGCTACGGTGTTGTTTTTTTTTTTTTTATCCTGTGGGTTCTGTGTGGATGTGTTGTTCAGGCCCTCTGTCAGTTCCCCGGTTGGTTTTTATTATCCCCAGAGAGGAGAAGTGGGTATTAGTATGGCAGGTGAAAACTGCGGATCTGTTTCAGAGAATTAAACAGGATCCGCATGGTAATCCCGTTACTTTAACAATCCTTTGCTTCATGAGCTGGGAATCCACCATGGTTCTATATACTTGTCTATGCGTGGGCACAGGAAACTGGCTAGTTCCAAGAAGTATGCGGCAGAGCTTTTCAATTAACCAGTATGTTGACAATCCTTTGCAGGTTTTCAGCGTTTCACCATAATTGTGATAACGTGTGTATGTGCCTACTGAAACCAAATATGGCTGCTACGGACATAACTATGCTGAGGAGTAGCTGACTTGGTGTTGCCTATTTTTGTCAGTGGAGACTGACAAGAAGCCATTCTTCTAAATATCATCCCACCATCATTTCTCCATTGTTTAAAAATGCAGGGAAATTTTGCAAATTGGCATTATAATTAGTAGCTGGAGGGTACTTTTTTGTTTTGTGGGGTCAGTCAGGATGGGTGTTCAGGCCCTCTGTCAGATCGCTGGTTTGTTTTTATTATCCCCAGAGAAGAGTAGTGGGCATGTGTTTGGCAGGTGAAAAGTGCGGATTCTGTTTCAGAGAATTAAACAGGATCCGCATGGTCATCTCATTCCTTTAAGAATCCTTTGCTTCATCAGGTGGGATTCCACCATGTTTCTATATACTCCTCTATGCGTGGGCACAGGTACCTGGCTTGTTCCAAGAATTATGCTGGAGAGTTTTCAAATTAACCAGTACGTTGAAAATTATTTGCAGGTTTTCAGCGTTTCACCATAATTTTGATAACGTTTGTATGTCCCTCCTGAAACCCAAGAAGGCTGCGACGGACATAACTATGCTGGGAGTAGCTTACTTTGTGTTGCCTATTTTTGTTAGTGGAGACTGACAAGAAGCCATTCTTCTAAGTATGATCCCACCACCATTTTTCCATTGTTTTAAAATGCAGGGAAATTTTGCAAGTTAGCATTATAATTAGTAGCTGGAGGGTACGGTATTTTTGTGTGTGTGTGGTCGATGTGGATGGGGGGGGTCAGGCCCTCTGTCAGTTCGTTGGTTAGTTTTTATTATCCCCAGAGAGGAGAAGTGGGCATGTGTTTGGCAGGTGAAAAGGGCGGATTCTGTTTCAGAGAATTAACCATGATCCCCATGGTCATCCCGTTCCTTTAATAATCCTTTACTTCATCAGCTGGAAATCCACCATGTTTCTATATACTCCTCTTTGCGTGGGAACAGGTAACTGGCTTGTTCCAAGAAGTATGCCGCAGAGCTTTTCAATTAACCACTACGTTGAAAATTATTTGCAGGTGTTCAGCGTTTCACCATAATTGTGATAACGTTTGTTTGTGCCTCCTGAAACCCAAGAAGGCTGCGACGGACATAACTATGCTGAGGCGTAGCTGACTTGGTTTTGCCTATTTTTGTTAGTGGAGACTGACAAGAAGCCATTCTTCTAAGTATCATCTCACCATCATTTTTCCATTGTTTAAAAATGCAGGAAAATTTTGCAAGTTAGCATTCTAATTATTAGCTGGAGGCTTCGGTGTTTTTTTTTTTTTTTTCCCTGTGGGATCGGTGTGGGTGTGTTGGTCAGGCCCTCTGTCAGTTGGCTGGTTTGTTTTTATTATCCCCAGAGAGGAGAAGTAGGCATGTGTTTGTAAGGTGAAAAGTTCGGATTCTGTTTCAGAGAATGAAACAGGATCCGCATGCTCATCCCGTTCCTTTAGGAAACTTTCGGTTCATCAGCTGGGAATCCACCATGGTTCTATATACTCCTCTATGTGTGGGCACAGGTAACTGGCTTGTTCCAAGAAGTATGCCACAGAGCTTTTCAATTAACCACTACGTTGAAAATTATTTGCAGGTTTTCAGCGTTTCACCATAATTCTTATAAAGTTTGTTTGTGTCTCCTGAAACCCAATATGGCTGCCAAGGACATAGGTATGCTGAGGCGTAGCTGACTTGGTGTTGCCTATTTTTGTTAGTGGAGACTGACAAGAAGCCATTCTTCTAAGTATCATCCCACCATCATTTTTCCATTGTTTAAAAATGTAGGGAAATTTTGCAAGTTAGCATTATAATTAGTAGCTGGAGGGTACTATTTTTTTTTTTGTGGGGTCAGTGTGGATGGGTTGGTAAGGCCCTCTGTCAGTTCGCTGGTTTGTTTTTATTATCCCCAGAGAGGGGAAGTGGGTATTAGTATTGCAGGTGAAAACTGCGGATCTGTTTCAGAGAATTAAACAGGATCCGCATGGTAATCCAGTTCCTTTAAGAATCCTTTGCTTCATGAGCTGGGAATCCACCATGGTTCTATATACTTCTCTATGCGTGGGCACAGAAAACTGGCTTGTTCCAAGAAGTATGCCTCAGAGCTTTTCAATTAACCAGTATGTTGAAAATCCTTTGCAGGTTTTCAGCGTTTCACCATAATTGTGATAACGTGTGTATGTGCCTACTGAAACCAAATATGGCTGCTACGGACATAACTATGCTGAGGCGTAGCTGACTTGGTGTTGCCTATTTTTGTCAGTGGAGACTGACAAGAAGCCATTCTTCTAAGTATCATCCCACCATCATTTCTCCATTGTTTAAAAATGCAGGGAAATTTTGCCAATTGGCATTATAATTAGTAGCTGGAGGGTCCTTTTTTTTTTTGTGGGTTCGGTCAGGATGGGTGTTCAGGCCCTCTGTCAGATCGCTGGTTTGTTTTTATTATCCCCAGAGAAGAGTAGTGGGCATGTTTTTGGCAGGTGAAAAGTGCGGATTCTGTTTCAGAGAATGATACAGGATCCGCATGCTCCTCCCGTTCCTTTAGAAAAATTTGCTTCATCAGGTGGGAATCCACCATGGTTCTATATACTCCTCTATGTGTGGGCACAGGTAACTAGCTTGTTCCAAGAAGTATGCCGCAGAGCTTTTCAATTAAGCAGTACATTGAAAATCATTTGCAGGTTTTCAGCGTTTCACCATAATTCTTATAACGTTTCTATGTGTCTCCTGAAACCCAATATGGCTGCCACGGACATAAGTATGCTGAGGCGTAGCTGACTTCGTGTTGCCTATTTTTGTTAGTGGAGACTGACTGGAAGCCATTCTTCTAAGTATCACCCCACCATCATTTTTCTATTGTTTAAAAATGCAGGGAAATTTTGCAAGTTAGCATTATAATTAGTAGCTGGAGGGTACTTTTTTTTTTTTGTGGGGTCAGTGTGGATGGGTTGGTCAGGCCATCTGTCAATTCACTGGTTTGTTTTTATTATCCCCAGAGAGGAGAAGTGGGCATGTGTTTGGCAGGTGAAAAGTGCGGATTCTGTTTCAGAGAATTAAACAGGATCCGCATGGTCATCTCATTCCTTTAAGAATCCTTTGCTTCATGAGCTGGGATTCCACCATGTTTCTATATACTCCTCTATGCATGGGCACAGGTACCTGGCTTGTTCCAAGAAGTATGCCGCTGAGCTTTTCTATTAACCACTACGTTGAAAATTATTTGCAGGTGTTCAGCGTTTCACCATAATTGTGATAACGTTTGTTTGTGCCTCCTGAAACCCAAGAAGGCGGCGACGGACATAACTATGCTGAGGAGTAGCTGACTTGGTGTTGCCTATTTTTTTTAGTGGAGACGGACAAGAAGCCATTCTTCTAAGTATCATCCCACCACCATTTTTCCATTGTTTTAAAAAGGAGGGAAATTTTGCAAGTTAGCTTTATAATTAGTAGCTGGAGGGTACGGTTTTTTTTTTTGTGTGTGTGGTCGATGTGCATGGGGGGGTCAGGCCCTCTGTCAGTTCGCTGGTTAGTTTTTATTATCCCCAGAGAGGTGAAGTGGGCATGTGTTTGGCAGGTGAAAAAGGCGGATTCTGTTTCAGAGAATTAACGATGATCCCCATGGTCATCCCGTTCCTTTAATAATCCTTTACTTCATCAGCTCGAAATCCACCATAGTTCTATATACTCCTCTTTGCGTGGGAACAGGTAACTAGCTTGTTCCAAGAAGTATGCCGCAGAGCTTTTCAATTAACCACTACGTTGAAAATTATTAGTAGGTGTTCAGCGTTTCACCATAATTGTGATAACGTTTGTTTGTGCCACCTGAAACCAAAGAAGGCTGTGACGGACATAACTATGCTGAGGAGTAGCTGACTTGGTGTTGCCTATTTTTGTTAGTGGAGACAGACAAAAAGCCATTCTTCTAAGTATCATCCCACCACCATTTTTCCATTGTTTTAAAATGCAGGGAAATTTTGCAAGTTAGCATTATAATTAGTAGCTGGAGTGTACGGTTTTTTTTTGTGTGTGTGGTCGATGTGGATGGGGGCTCAGGCCCTCTGTCAGTTCGCTGGTTAGTTTTTATTATCCCCAGAGAGGAGGTGTGGGCATGTGTTTGGCAGGTGAAAAGGGCGGATTCTGGTTCAGAGAATTAACGATGATCCCCATGGTCATCCCGTTCCTTTAATAATCCTTTACTTCATCAGCTGGAAATCCACCATGGTTCTATATACTCCACTTTGCGTGGGCACAGGTACCTGGCTTGTTCCAGGAAGTATGCTGGAGAGTTTTCAAATTAACCAGTACGTTGAAAATTATTTGCAGGTTTTCAGCGTTTCACCATAATTTTGATAACGTTTGTATGTGCCTCCTGAAACCCAAGAAGGCTGCGACGGACATAACTATGCTGAGGAGTAGCTGACTTGGTGTTGCCTATTTTTGTTAGTGGAGACAGACAAGAAGCCATTCTTCTAAGTATCATCCCACCACCATTTTTCCATTGTTTTAAAAGGCAGGGAAATTTTGCAAGTTAGCATTATAATTAGTAGCTGGAGGGTACGGTATTTTTGTGTGTGTGGTCGATGTGGATGGGGGGGGTCAGGCCCTCTGTCAGTTCGCTGGTTAGTTTTTATTATCCCCAGAGAGGAGAAGTGGACATGTGTTTGGCAGGTGAAAAGTTCGGATTCTGTTTCAGAGAATGAAACAGGATCCGCATGCTCATCCCGTTCCTTTAGGAAACTTTTCCTTCATCACCTGGGAATCCACCATGGTTCTATATACTCCTCTATGTGTGGGCACAGGTAACTGGCTTGTTCCAAGAAGTATGCCACAGAGCTTTTCAATTAAGCAGTACGTTGAAAATTATTTGCAGGTTTTCAGCGTTTCACCATAATTCTTATAACGTTTGTATGTGTCTCCTGAAACCCAATATGGCTGCCACGGACATAAGTATGCTGAGGAGTAGCTCACTTGGTGTTGCCTATTTTTGTTAGTGGAGACTGACTGGAAGCCATTCTTCTAAGTATCATCCCACCATCATTTTTCCATTGTTTAAAAATGAAGGGAAATTTTGAAATTTATCCTTATAATTAGTAGCTGGAGGGTACTTTTTTTTTTTTTTGTGGGGTCAGTGTGGATGGGTTGGTCAGGCCATCTGTCAATTCACTGGTTTGTTTTTATTATCCCCAGAGAGGAGAAGTGGGCATGTGTTTGGCAGGTGAAAAGTGCGGATTCTGTTTCAGAGAATTAAACAGGATCCGCATGGTCATCTTATTCCTTTAAGAATCCTTTGCTTCATCAGCTGGGATTCCACCATGTTTCTATATACTCCTCTATGCGTGAGCACAGGTACCTGGCTTGTTCCAAGAAGTATGCTGGAGAGTTTTCAAATTAGCCAGTACGTTGAAAATTATTTGCAGGTTTTCAGCGTTTCACCATAATTTTGCTAACGTTTGTATGTGCCTCCTGAAACCCAAGAAGGCTGCGATGGACATAACTATGCTGAGGAGTAGCTGACTTGGTGTTGCCTATTTTTGTTAGTGGAGACAGACAAGAAGCCATTCTTCTAAGTATCATCCCACCACCATTTTTCCATTGTTTTAAAATGCAGCGAAATTTTGCAAGTTAGCATTATAATTAGTAGGTGGAGGGTACGGTTTTTTTGTGTGTGTGGTCGATGTGGATGGGGGGGTCAGGCCCTCTGTCAGTTCGCTGGTTAGTTTTTATTATCCCTAGAGAGGAGAAGTGGGCATGTGTTTGGCAGTTGAAAAGGGCGGATTCTGTTTCAGAGAATTGACGATGATCCCCATGGTCATCCCGTTCGTTTAATAATCCTTTACTTCATCAGCTGGAAATCCAACATGGTTCTATATACTCCTCTTTCCGTGGGAACAGGTAACTGGCTTGTTCCAAGAAGTATGCCGCAGAGCTTTTCTTTTTTTTTTTTTTTTTTTTTTTGAGACAGAGTCTCACTCTGTTGCCCAGGCTAGAGTGAGTGCCGTGGCGTTAGCCTAGCTCACAGCAACCTCAAACTCCTGGGCTCAAGCTATCCTCCTGTCTCAGCCTCCCGAGTAGCTGGGACTACAGGCATGCACCACCATGCCCGGCTAATTTTTTCTATATATATTTTTAGCTGTCCATGTAATTTCTTTCTATTTTTAGTAGAGATGGGGTCTCCCTCTTGCTCAGGCTGGTCTCGAACTCCTGAGCTCAAACGATCCGCCCACCTCGGCCTCCCAGAGTGCTAGGATTACAGGCGTGAGCCACCACGCCCGGCCTACAGAGCTTTTCAATTAACCAATACGTTGAAAATTATTTGCAGGTGTTCAGCGTTTAACCCTAACGAGAACCCCTAAAGATAACCCTGAACCCTATCCCTAACCCCAGCAGTAAACTTTAACCCTAAACCTAAGCCCAACCCGTAACCCTACTCCTATCCTTTTACCCTAAAACTAACCCCTAAACCTAACCGCTATACCTCACCCTAACTCTAACCCCAATCCTAATTCTAACCATACCCCTTCATAAAACACTAACTCCTAACTGCTAACCCTAACACTAACCAAAAACCCTAATCACTAATCCCTAACCCTAACGCTTATCCTTTACCCTAACCGTTAACCCTCACCCTAAATCTTAACCCTGACCCTAACCTTAAACTTTAACTCTAAGCCTAACCCTTAAGCCTACAGTAAGGAAGACCCTTAATGCTAATGGGATCCCTTATCCCTAACCCTAACACTACAGCTAAAAATAACCCTAACCTTGGATCCTTAAACCTAACCCCTAACACTTACTTTAACCCCAAACCCTAACCCTAATCCTAAGCATTAAACCTAAACCTATCTCTTAACCCTAACGCTAGCCCTTACCCTAACGCCTACATCTAACCCTAAATCTAACCTACCGCCTAATCCTAACCTTAAGCCCTAATGCTAACACTAACCCTGAACCCTAAACCTACCCGTAACCCTTAACACTAACCCTATCCGTGAACCTTAACCCTGACCCTAACCATTACCTGCACCCAAACATTTAACCCTGACCCTAACCCTAATCCTTAATGCTAACCCTAACACTAAACCCTAACCCTAAGTACAACACTTAACCCTAATCCTATCCCTTAACCCTAACCCTAACCCTAACCCTAATGCGAACCCCTAAACGTAACCCTAACCGTGACCAGTAAACCTAACCCTAACCTCTAACACAAACCATAGCACATAACTCTAACCCTGAAACTAACCCTAAACTTAACCGTAAACCCTAACCCTTAACCTTAACCCTAAGCGTTAACTCTCACGCTAACCTTTAATCCTAACCCTAATCCTAATCTTCAACCCTAAACCTAACACTTAACCCTAACCCTGTACCAAACCCTAACCCCTCATCTTAACCCTAACCGTAAACCTCAACCCTAAAGCAAAGTGTAACCGTTAAACCTAAGAGTAACCTTTAACCCTAACCCTATTCCCTAAACCTAAGCCCTCACCCTAACACTAAACTTCATCCTTAACCCTAACCAGAATCCTAACCCTAAATCTAATTCTCAGACTTCTTGCTTTCTTAGAGTTTGGAAAGCCTGCAATCCTCCCATGCCATGCGTGAAAGGAGGCTCTACCACTGTGTCCTGCATGAAACCCACGGGCCCATACCCAGAGTATGATAGAGTGGGTTCCCGGGTACAATCCCTGCCCCCTAAACTCCCCCCGCCCGCCTAATGCAGACAGGGCTAGTGCGCTAAGCATAAACAATACCTTTAACAGATAACCCTAACCCTGAACATAACACCCAAACCTGTTCCTATTTCTCCCACTAACATGTAAACCTCACCGTGCGCCTAACTTTAACCTCTTATCCTAACGTTAATGCATAACACATTTCCTGAGAACAACCCCTATCCCATAATTCTAACCCTATCTCCTAGTCATCACTGTGACACCTAATCCCTAACCCTAATTCTAAACCGCTAACCCTAACCGTAACCCTACCTACAACCCTAACACTGACAGTCACCCTTACTTCTAACTCCAACGCTATGCCTAACAAAAACCCTAACCCTTGACCCTAACCCTTCACCCTAACCCCTAAGCCTTACCCTAACCCTTAACCCTAATCCTAATCCTAACCATTAAACCTAACCCTAGCTCTTAAGGCTAACCCTAAACCTTACCCTCACGACTAGACCTATCCCTGACACTAACCTAACACCTAACGCTAACCAGAACCCCTAAAGCTAACCTTGAACCCTATCCCTAACCCTAGCAGTAAACTTTAACCCTAAACCTAAGCCCAACCCGTAACCCTAATCCTATCCTTTTACCCTAAAACTAACCCCTAAACCTAACCCCTATACCTCACCCTAACTCTAACCCCAATCCTAATTCTAACCATACCCCTTCATAAAACACTAACTCCTAACCGCTAACCCTAACACTAACCAAAAACCCTAATCACTAATCCCTAACCCTAATGCTTAACCTTTACCCTAACCGTTAACCCTCACCCTAAATCTTAACACTGACCCTAACCTTAACCTTTAACTCTAAGCCTAACCCTTAAACCTACAGTAAGGATGACCCTTAATGCTAATGGGATCCCTTATCCCTAACCCTAACACTACAGCTAAAAATAACCCTAACCTTGGATCCTTAAACCTAACCCCTAACACTTACTTTAACCCCAAACCATAACCCTAATCCTAAGCATTAAACCTAACCCTATCTCTTAACCCTAACGCTAGCCCTTACCCTAACGCTTAGATCTAACCCTAAATCTAACCTACCGCCTAATCCTAACCTTAAGCCCTAATGCTAACACTAACCCTGAACCCTAAACCTACCCGTAACCCTTAACACTAACCCAATTCGTGAACCTAAACCCTGACCCTAACCATTACCCGCACCCAAGCATTTAACCCTTACTCTAACCCTAATCCTTAATGATAAACTTAACACTAAACCCTAACCCTAAGCCCAACACTTAACCCTAATCCTATCCCTTAACCCTAACCCTAACCCTAATGCTACCCCCTAAAAGTAACCCTAACCGTGACCAGTAAACCTAACCCTAACCTCTAACACAAACCATAGCACATAACTCAAACCCTAAAACTAACCTTAACCCTAACCCTAACCCTAAACCCTAACTCTTAACCTAAACACTAAGCGTTAACTCTCACGCTAACCTTTAATCCTAACCCTAATTCTAATCTTCAACCCTAAACCTAACACTTAACCCTAACCCTGTACCAAACCCTAACCCCTCATCTTAACCCTACCCGTAAACCTAAACCCTAAACCAAAGTGTAACCGTTAAACCTAAGAGTAACCTTTAACCCTAACCCTAATCCCTAACCCTAAGCCCTCACCCTAACACTAAACTTCATCCTTAACCCTAACCAGAATCCTAACCCTAAATCTAATTCTCAGACTTCTTGCTTTCTTAGAGTTTAGAAAGCCTGCAATCCTCCCATGCCATGCGTGAAAGGAGGCTCTACCACTGTGTCCTGCATGAAACCCACGGGCCCATACCCAGAGTATGATAGAGTGGGTTCCCGGGTACAATCCCAGCCCCCTAAACTCCCCCCGCCCGCCTAATGCAGACAGGGCCCGTGCGCTAAGCATAAACAATACCTTTAACAGATAACCCAAACCCTGAACATAACACCCAACCCTGTTCCTATTTCTCCCCTTAACACGTAAACCTCACCGTGCGCCTAAATTTAACCTCTTATCCTAACGTTAATGCATAACCCATTTCCTGAGAACAACCCCTATCCCATAATTCTAACCCTATCTCCTAGTCATCACTGTGACACCTAATCCCTAACCCTAATTCTAAACCACTAACCCTAACCGTAACGCTACCTACAACGCTAACACTGACAGTAACCCTTACATCTAACCCCAACGCTATGCCTAACAAAAACCCTAACCCTTGACCCTAACCCTTCACCCTAACCCCTAAGCCTTACCCTAACCCTTAACCCTAATCCTAATCCTAACCATTAAACGTAACCCTAGATCTTAAAGCTAACCCTAAACCTTACCCTCACGACTAGACCTAACCCTGACACTAACCTAACACCTAACCCTAACCAGAACCCCTAAAGCTAACCCTGAACCCTATCCCTAACCCTAGCAGTAAACTTTAACCCTAAACCTAAGCCCAACCCGTAAGCCTAATCCTATCTTTTACCCTAAAACTAACCCCTAAACCTAACCCCTATACCTCACCCTAACTCTAACCCCGATCCTAATTCTAACCATACCCCTTCATATAACACTAACTCCTCACCGCTAACAATAACACTAACCAAAAACCCTAATCACTAATCCCTAACCCTAACGCTTAACCTTTACCCTAACCGTTAACCCTCACCCTAAATCTTAACACTGACCCTAACCTTAACCTTTAACTCTAAGCCTAACCCTTAACCCTACAGTAAGGAAGACCCTTAATGCTAATGGGATCCCTTATCCCTAACCCTAATATTACAGCTAAAAATAACCCTAACCTTGGATCCTTAAACCTAACCCCTAATACTTACTTTAACCCCAAACCCTAACCCTAATCCTAAGCTTTAAACCTAAACCTATCTCTTAACCCTAACGCTAGCCCTTACCCTAACGCCTAGATCTATCCATAAATCTAACCTACCGCCTAATCCTAACCTTAAGCCCTAATGCTAACACTAACCTTGAACCCTAAACCTACCCGTAACCCTTAACACTAACCCTATCCGTGAACCTTAACCCTGACCCTAACCATTACCCGCACCCAAGCATTTAACCCTGACCCTAACCCTAATCCTTAATGATAACCCTAACACTAAACCCTAACCCTAAGCCCAACACTTAACCCTAATCCTATCCCTTAACCCTAACCGTAACCCTAATGCTAACCCCTAAACGTAACCCGAACCATGACCAGTAAACCTAACCCTAACCTCTAACACAAACCATAGCACATAACTCTAACCCTAAAACTAACCCTAACCCTAACCCTAACACCTAACTATTAACCTTAACCCTAAGCGTTAACTCTCACGCTAACCTTTAATCCTAACCCTAATCCTAATCTTCAACCCTAAACCTAACACTTAACCCTAACCCTGTACCAAACCCTAACCCCTCATCTTAACCCTAACCGTAAACCTCAACCCTAAACCAAAGTGTAACCGTTAAATCTAAGAGTAACCTTTAACCCTAACCCTAATCCCTAACCCTAAGCCCTCACCCTAACACTAAACTTCATCCTTAACCCTAACCATAACCCTAACCCTAAATCTAATTCTCAGACTTCTTGCTTTCTTAGAGTTTAGAAAGCCTGCAATCCTCCCATGCCATGCGTGAAAGGAGGCTCTGCCACAGTGTCCTGCATGAAACCCAGAGGCGCATACACTGCGTGCGGTAGAGTGGGTTCCCAGCGACCATCACAGACACCTAACTTTGCCTCCTAGGGCATACAGGGCCCGTGCCCTAAGCATAAACCCTACCCCTCACCCATAAGCCTAACCCACAACATAACACCTAACCCTCATCCTACTGCTCACCTTAACAGGTAAACCTCACCATAACCCTAACTTTAACCCCATATCTTAACGTTAATGCATGACACCCTGAGAACAAGCCCTATACCGTCATTATAACCCTAACTCCTAGCTATAACCGTAACACCTAATCCCTACTTCTGAAACGCCAACCCTAACCTTAACCCGACCAACAACACTAACACTAACCCTAACCCCTTACCCTAACCCTACGGCTAAAAGTAACCCTAACCGTTGATCCTTCGTCATAACCCCTAACCTTAACCCTAACCCTTAACCCTATTCCCAATCCTAACCATTAAACAGAACCCTAACTCTTAACCCTAACCCTAACCTTTACCCTAATGCCTAGAGATCTAACCCCAACACTGACCTACAGTTAACACTAACCCCAACCCCTAATGCTAACCTTAAACCTGAACCAAGCTCCTAACCCTTAACCCTAACACTATCCCTAACCCCTAAGCCTAACCCCAACTGTTAACCCTCTAACCCTCACCCTGAATCCTAATCCTATCCCTTAACCCTAACCGCTAACCCTAACGCTAACTCCAACCCTAAACCTTACCCTGGCCCCCTAACCCAGACTTAACACCTTACCCCTAACACTAACTCTAACCCTAACCACTAATCCCTAGCACCTAACCCTGACTCGAAACCTAACCCCTAACCCGAAAAACCCTAACCCCAACCCCAACCCTAATTCTCACACTACTTCCATTCCCAGAGTGAAGCAAGCCTACAATACAGCCATGCCATGTGTGAGATGAGGCTCCGCCTGAGTCCTGCATGGAGGTCCTGTCCGAAGGCCCAGGGAATGATGTTGTGCTTTCGTGGTGACTCCGACCGCACCCCTCTCACCGTAGATTAACCAGGTCCTGTGCCCTTAAACTGACCGCTAAAGCTAAGCCCTACCACCAACGCTAACCCCTGACCCTGAACCTAAGCCCCGAGCCTAAAGCCCAACATTAACTCTAGACCCTTACCCTAAACCTAATCCCTAACCCTAATGCTAACCCCTAAACCCAACCCTAACCGTGAACAGTAAACCTAACCCTAACCCCTAACACAAACCATAGCACATAACTCTAACCCTAAATCTAACCCTAAGCCTAACCGTAAACCCTAACTCTTAACCTTAACACTAAGCGTTAACTCTCACGCTAACCTTTAATCCTAACACTAATCCTAATCTTCAACCCTAAACCTAACACTTAACCCTAAACGTCTACCAAACCCTAACCCCTCATCTTAACCCTAACCGTAAACCTCAACCCTAAACCGAACTGTAACCGTTAAACCTAAGAGTAACCTTTAACCCTAACCCTAATCCCTAACCCTAAGCCCTCACCCTAACACTAAACTTCATCCTTAACCCTAACCAGAATCCTAACCCTAAATCTAATTCTCAGACTTCTTGCTTTCTTAGAGTTTAGAAAGCCTGCAATCCTCCCATGCCATGCGTGAAAGGAGGCTCTACCACTGTGTCCTGCATGAAACCCACGGGCCCATACCCAGAGTATGATAGAGTGGGTTCCCGGGTACAATCCCAGCCCCCTAAACTCCCCCCGCCCGCCCAATGCAGACAGGGCCCGTGCGCTAAGCATAAACAATACCTCTAACAGATAACCCTAACCCTGAACATAACACCCAACCCTGTTCCTATTTCTCCCCTTAACACGTAAACCTCACCGTGAGCCTAACTTTAACCTCTTATCCTAACATTAATGCATAACCCATTCCCTGAGAACAACCCCTATCCCATAATTCTAACCCTATCTCCTAGTCATCACTGTGACACCTAATCCCTAACCCTAATTCTAAACCGCTAACCCTAACCGGAACCCTACCTACAACCCTAACACTGACAGTAACCCTTACTTCTAACCCCAACGCTATGCCTAACAAAAACCCTAACCCTTGACCCTAACCCCTAAGCCTTAACCTAACCCTTAACCCTAATCCTAATCCTAACCATTAAACCTAACCCTAGCTCTTAAAGCTAACCCTAAACCTTACCCTCACGACTAGACCTAACCCTGACACTAACCTAACACCTAACCCTAACGAGAACCCCTAAAGCTAACCCTGAACCCTATCCCTAACCCTAGCAGTAAACTTTAACCCTAAACCTAAGCCCAACCCGTAACCCTAATCCTATCCTTTTACCCTAAAACTAACCCCTAAACCTAACCCCTATACCTCACCCTAACTCTAAACCCAATCCTAATTCTAACCATACCCCTTCATAAAACACTAACTCCTAACCGCTAACCCTAACACTAACCAAAAACCCTAATCACTAATCCCTAACCCTAACGCTTAACCTTTACCCTAACCGTTAACCCTCACCCTAAATCTTAACACTGACCCTAACATTAACCTTTAACTCTAAGCCTTACCCTTAACCCTACAGTAACGAAGACCCTTAATGCTAATGGGATCCCTAATCCCTAACCCTAACACTACAGCTAAAAATTACCCTCACCTTGGATCCTTAAACCTAACCCCTAACACTTACTTTAACCCCAAACCCTAACCCTAATCCTAAGCATTAAACCTAACCCTATCTCTTAACCCTAACGCTAGCCCTTACCCTAACGCCTAGATCTAACCCTAAATCTAACCTACCGCCTAATCCTAACCTTAAGCCCTAATGCTAACACTAACCCTGAACCCTAAACCTACCCGTAACCCTTAACACTAACCCTATCTGTCAACCTTAACCCTGACCCTAACAATTACCCGCACCCAAGCATTTAACCCTGATTCTAACCCTAATCCTTAATGCTAACCTTAACACAAAACCCTAACCCTAAGCCCAACACTTAACCCTAATCCTATCCCTTAACCCTAAGCCTAACCATAACCCTAATGCTAACCCCTAAACCTAACCCTAACCGTGACCAGTAAACCTAACCCTAACCTCTAACACAAACCATAGCACATAACTCTGACATTAAAACTAACCCTAAATCTAACCCTAAACCCTAACTATTAACCTTAACCCTAAGCGTTAACTCTCACACTAACCTTTAATCCTAACCCTAATCCTAATCTTCAACCCTAAACCTAACACTTAACCCTAACCCTGTACCAAACCCTAACCCCTCATCTTAACCCTAACCGTAAACCTCAACCCTAAACCAAAGTGTAACCGTTAAACCTAAGAGTAACCTTTAACCCTAACCCTAATCCCTAACCCTAAGCCCTCACCCTAACACTAAACTTCATCCTTAACCCTAACTATAATCCTAACCCTAAATCTAATTCTCAGACTTCTTGCTTTCTTAGAGTTTAGAAAGCCTGCAATCCTCCCATGCCATGCGTGAAAGGAGGCTCTACCACTATGTCCTCCATGAAACCCACGGGCCCATACCCAGAGTATGATGGAGTGGGTTCCCGGGTACAATCCCAGCCCCCTAAACTCCCCCCGCCCGCCTAATGCAGACAGGGCCCGTGCGCTAAGCATAAACAATACCTTTAACAGATAACCCTAACCCTGAACATAACACCCAACCCTGTTCCTATTTCTCCCCTTAACACGTAAACCTCACCGTGCGAATAACTTTAACCTCTTATCCTAACGTTAATGCATAACCCATTTCCTGAGAACAACCCCTATCCCATAATTCTAACCCTATCTCCTAGTCATCACTGTGACACCTAATCCCTAACCCTAATTCTAAACCGCTAACCCTAACCGTAACCCTACCTACAACCCTAACACTGACAGTAACCCTTACTTCTAACCCCAACGCTATGCCTAACAAAAACCCTAACCCTTGACCCTAACCCCTAAGCCTTATCCTAACCCTTAACCCTAATCCTAATCCTAACCATTAAACCTAACCCTAGCTCTTAAAGCTAACCCTAAACCTTACCCTCACGACTAGACCTAACCCTGACACTAACCTAACACCTAACTCTAACCAGAACCCCTAAAGCTAACCCTGAACCCTATCCCTAACCCCAGCAGTAAACTTTCACCCTAAACCTAAGCCCAACCCATAACCCAAATCCTATCCTTTTACCCTAAAACTAACCCCTAAACCTAACCCCTATACCTCACCCTAACTCTAATCCCAATCCTAATTTTAACCATACCCCTTCATAAAACACTAACTCCTAACCGCTAACCCTAACACTAACCAAAAACCCTAATCACTAATCCCTAACCCTAACGCTTAACCTTTACCCTAACCGTTAACCCTCACCCTAAATCTTAACCCTGACCCTAACCTTAACCTTTAACTCTAAGCCTAACCCTTAACCCTACAGTAAGGAAGACCCTTAATGCTAATGGGATCCCTTATCCCTAACCCTAACACTACAGCTAAAAATAACCCTCACCTTGGATCCTTAAACCTAACCCCTAACACTTACTTTAACCCCAAACCCTAACCCTAATCCTAAGCATTAAACCGAACCCTATCTCTTAACCCTAACGCTAGCCCTTACCCTAACGCCTAGATCTAACCCTAAATCTAACCTACCGCCTAATCCTAACCTTAAGCCCTAACCCTAACCCTAACCCTGAACCCTAAACCTACCCGTAACCCTTAACACTAACCCTATCCGTGAACCTTAACCCTGACCCTAACCATTACCCGCACCCAAGCATTTAACCCTGACCCTAACCCTAATCATTAATGCTAACGTTAACACAAAACCCTAACCCTAAGCCCAACACTTAACCTTAATCCTATCCCTTAACCCTAACCCTAACCCTAACCCTAATTCTACCCCCTAAACGTAAACCAAACCGTGACCAGTAAACCTAACCCTTACCTCTAACACAAACCATAGCACATAACTCTAACCCTAAAACTAACCCTAACCCTAACCCTAAACCCTAAATCTTAACCTTAACCCTAAGCGTTAATTCTCACGCTAACCTTTAATCCTAACCCGAATCCTAATCTTCAACCCTAAACCGAACACTTAACCCTAAACCTGTACCAAACCCTAACCCCTCATCTTAACCCTAACCGTAAACCTCAACCCTAAACCAAAGTGTAACCGTTAAACCTAAGAGTAACCTTTAACCCTAACCCTAAGCCCTAACCCTAACCCTAACCCTAACCCTAACCAAAGTGTAACCGTTAAACCTAAGAGTAACCTCTAACCCTAACCGTAATCCCTAAACCTAAGCCCTCACCCTAACACTAAACTTCATCCTTAACCCTAACCATAATCCTAACCCTAAATCTAATTCTCAGACTTCTTGCTTTCTTAGAGTTTAGAGAGCCTGCAATCCTCCCATGCCATGCGTGAAAGGAGGCTCTACCACTGTGTCCTGCATGAAACACACGGGCCCATACCCAGAGTATGATAGAGTGGGTTCCCGGGTACAATCCCAGCCCCCTAAACTCCCCCCGCCCGCCTAATGCCGACAGGGCCCGTGCGCTAAGCATAAACAATACTTTTAACAGATAACCCTAACCCTGAACATAACACCCAACCCTGTTCCTATTTCTCCCCTTAACACGTAAACCTCACCGTGCGCCTAACTTTAACCTCTTATCCTAACGTTAATGCATAACCCATTTCCTGAGAACAACCCCTATCCCATAATTCTAACCCTATCTCCTAGTCATCACTGTGACACCTAATCCCTAACCCTAATTCTAAACCGCTAACCCTAACCGTAACCCTACCTACAACCTTAACACTGACAGTAACCCTTACTTCTAACACCAACGCTATGCCTAACAAAAACCCTAACCCTTGACCCTAACCCTTGACCCTAACCCCTAAGCCTTACCCTAACCCTTAACCCTAATCCTAATCCTAACCATTAAACCTAACCCTAGCTCTTAAAGCTAACCCTAAACCTTACCCTCACGACTAGACCTAACCCTGACACTAACCTAACACCTAACCCTAACCAGAACCCCTAAAGCTAACCCTGAACCCTATCCCTAACCCTAGCAGTAAACTTTAACCCTAAACCTAAGCCCAACCCGTAACCCTAATCCTATCCTTTTACCCTAAAACTAACCCCTAAACCTAACCCCTATACCTCACCCTAACTCTAACCCCAATCCTAATTCTAACCATACCCCTTCATAAAACACTAACTCCTAACCACTAACCCTAACACTAACCAAAAACCCTAATCACTAATCCCTACCCTAACGCTTACCCTTTACCCTAACCGTTAACCCTCACCCTAAATCTTAACACTGACCCTAACCTTAACCTTTAACTCTAAGCCTAACCCTAACCCTACAGTAAGGAAGACCCTTAATGCTAATGGGATCCCTTATCCCTAACCCTAACACTACAGCTAAAAATAACCCTAACCTTGGATCCTTAAACCTAACCCCTAACACTTACTTTAACCCCAAACCCTAACCCTAATCCTAAGCATTAAACCTAACCCTATCTCTTAACCCTAACGCTAGCCCTTACCCTAACGCCTAGATCTAACCCTAAATCTAACCTACCGCCTAATCCTAACCTTAAGCCCTAATGCTAACACTAACCCTGAACCCTAAACCTACCCGTAACCCTTAACACTAACGCTATATGTGAACCTTAACCCTGACCCTAACCATTACCCGCACCCAAGCATTTAACCCTGATTCTAACACTAATCCTTAATGATAAACCTAACACTAAAACCTAACCCTAAGGCCAGCACTTAACCCTAATCCTATCCATTAACCCTAACCCTAACCCTAATGCTACCCCCTAAACATTACTCTAACCGTGACCAGTAAACCTAACCCTAACCTCTAACACAAACCATAGCACATAACTCTAACCCTAAAACTAACCCTAACCCTAACCCTAACCCTAAACCCTAACACTTAACCTTAACCCTAAGCGTTAACTCTCACGCTAACCTTTAATCCTAACCCTAATCCTAATCTTCAACCCTAAACCTAACACTTAACCCTAACCCTGTACCAAACCCTAACCCCTCATCTTAACCCTAACCGTAAACCTCAATCCTAAACCAAAGTGTAACCGTTAAACCTAAGAGTAACCTTTAACCCTAACCCTAATCCCTAACCCTAAGCCCTCACCCTAACACTAAACTTCATCCTTAACCCTAACCAGAATCCTAACCCTAAATCTAATTCTCAGACTTCTTGCTTTCTTAGAGTTTAGAAAGCCTGCAATCCTCCCGTGCCATGCGTGAAAGGAGGCTCTACAACTGTGTCCTGCATGAAACCCACGGGCCCATACCCAGAGTATGATAGAGTGGGTTCCCGGGTACAATCCCAGCCCCCTAAACTCCCCCCGCCCGCCTAATGCAGACAGAGCCCGTGCGCTAAGCATAAACAATACCTTTAACAGATAACCCTAACCCTGAACATAACACCCAACCCTGTTCCTATTTCTCCCCTTAACACGTAAACCTCACCGTGCACCTAACTTTAACCTCTTATCCTAACATTAATGCCTAACCCATTTCCTGAGAACAACCCCTATCCCATAATTCTAACCCTATCTCCTAGTCATCACTGTGACACCTAATCCCTAACCCTAATTCTAAACTGCTAACCCTAACCGTAACCCTACCTACAACCCTAACACTGACAGTAACCCTTACTTCTAACCCCAACGCTATGCCTAACAAGAACCCTAACCCTTGACCCTAACCCTTCACCCTAACCCCTAAGCCTTACCCTAACCCTTAACCCTAATCCTAATCCTAACCATTAAACCTAACCCTAGCTCTTAAAGCTAACCCTAAACCTTACCCTCACGACTAGACCTAACCCTGACACTAACCTACCACCTACCCCTAAACAGAACCCCTAAAGCTAACCCTGAACCCTATCCCTAAATCCAGCAGTAAACTTTAACCCTAAACCTAAGCCCAACCCGTAACCCTAATCCTATCCTTTTACCCTAAAACTAACCCCTAAACCTAACCCCTATACCTCACCCTAACTCTAATCCCAATCCTAATATTAACCATACCCCTTCATAAAACACTAACTCCTAACCGCTAACCCTAACACTAACCAAAAACCCTAATCACTAATCCCTAACCCTAACGCTTAACCTTTACCCTAACCGTTAACCCTCACCCTAAATCTTAACACTGACCTTAACCTTAACCTTTAACTCTAAGCCTAACCCTTAACCCTACAGTAAGGAAGACCCTTAATGCTAATGGGATCCCTAATCCCTAACCCTAACACTACAGCTAAAAATAACCCTAACCTTGGATCCTTAAACCTAACCCCTAACACTTACTTTAACCCCAAACCCTAACCCTAATCCTAAGCATTAAACCTAACCCTATCTCTTAACCCTAACGCTAGCCCTTACCCTAACGCCTAGATCTAACCCTAAATCTAACCTACCGCCTAATCCTAACCTTAAGCCCTAATATTAACACTAACCCTGAACCCTAAACCTACCCGTAACCCTTAACACTAACCCTATCCGTGAACCTTAACCCTGACCCTAACCATTACCCGCACCCAAGCATTTAACCCTGACCCTAACCCTAATCCTTAATGCGAACCCTAACACTAAACCCTAACCCTAAGCCCAACACTTATCCCTAATCCTATCCCTTAAGCCTAACCCTAACCCTAATGCCACCCCCTAAACGTAACCCTAACCGTGACCAGTAAACCTAACCCTAACCTCTAACACAAACCATAGCACATAACTCTAAACCTAAAACTAACCCTAACCCTAACCCTAACCCTAAACCCTAACTCTTAACCTTAACCCTAAGCGTTAACTCTCACGCTAACCTTTAATCCTAATCCTAATCCTAATCTTCAACCCTAAACCTAACACTTAACCCTAACCCTGTACCAAACCCTAACCCCTCATCTTAACCCTAACCGTAAACCTCAACCCTAAACCAAAGTGTAACCGTTAAACCTAAGAGTAACCTTTAACCCTAACCCTAATCCCTAACCCTAAGCCCTCACCCTAACACTAAACTTCATCCTTAACCCTAACCATAATCCTAACCCTAAATCTCATTCTCAGACTTCTTGCTTTCTTAGAGTTTAGAAAGCCTGCAATCCTCCCATGCCATGCGTGAAAGGAGGCTCTACCACTGTGTCCTGCATGAAACCCACGGGCCCATACCCAGAGTATGATAGAGTGGGTTCCCGGGTACAATCCCAACCCCCTAAACTCCCCCAGTCCGCCTAATGCAGACAGGGCCCGTGCGCTAAGCATAAACAATACCTTTAACAGATAACCTTAACCCTGAACATAACACCCAACCCTGTTCCTATTTCTCCCCTTAACACGTAAACCTCACCGTGCGCCTAACTTTAACCTCTTATCCTAACGTTAATGCATAACCCATTTCCTGAGAACAACCCCTATCCCATAATTCTAACCCTATCTCCTAGTCATCACTGTGACACCTAATCCCTAACCCTAATTCTAAACCGCTAACCCTAACCGTAACCCTACCTACAACCCTAACACTGACAGTAACCCTTACTTCTAACCCCAACGCTATGCCTAACAAAAACCCTAACCCTTGACCCTAACCCTTGACCCTAACCCCTAAGCCTTACCCTAACCCTTATCCCTAATCCTAATCCTAACCATTAAACCTAACCCTAGCTCTTAAAGCTAACCCTAAACCTTACCCTCACGACTAGACCTAACCCTGACACTAACTTAACACCTAACCCTAACCAGAACCCCTAAAGCTAACCCTGAACCCTATCCCTAACCCTAGCAGTAAACTTTAACCCTAAACCTAAGCCCAACCCGTAACCCTAATCCTATCCTTTTACCCTAAAACTAACCCCTAAACCTAACCCCTATACCTCACCCTAACTCTAACCCCAATCCTAATTCTAACCATACCCCTTCATAAAACACTAACTCCTAACCGCTAACCCTAACACTAACCAAAAACCCTAATCACTAATCCCTAACCCTAACGCTTAACCTTTACCCTAACCGTTAACCCTCACCCTAATTCTTAACACTGACCCTAACCTTAACCTTTAACTCTAAGCCTAACCCTTAACCCTACAGTAAGGAAGACCCTTAATGCTAATGGGATCCCTTATCCCTAACCCTAACACTACAGCTAAAAATAACCCTAACCTTGGATCCTTAAACCTAACCCCTAACACTTACTTTAACCCCAAAGCCTAACCCTAATCCTAAGCATTAAACCTAACCCTATCTCTTAACCCTAACGCTAGCCCTTACCCTAACGCCTAGATCTAACCCTAAATCTAACCTACCGCCTAATCCTAACCTTAAGCCCTAATGCTAACACTAACCCTGAACCCTAAACCTACCCGTAACCCTTAACACTAACCCTATCCGTGAACCTTAACCCTGACCCTAACCATTACCCGCACCCAAGCATTTAACCCTGCTTCTAACCTTAATCCTTAATGATAAACCTAACACTAAACTCTAACCCTAAGCCCAACACTTAACCCTAATCCTATCCCTTAACCCTAACCCTAACCCTAATGATACCCCCTAAACGTAACCCTAACCGTGACCAGTAAACCTAAACCTAACCTCTAACACAAACCATAGCACATAACTCTAACCCTAAAACTAACCCTAACCCTAACCCTAACCATAAACCCTAACACTTAACCTTAACCCTAAGCGTTAACTCTCACGCTAAACTTTAATCCTAACCCTAATCCTAATCTTCCACCCTAAACCTAACACTTAACCCTAACCCTGTACCAAACCCTAACCCCTCATCTTAACCCTAACCGTAAACCTCAACCCTAAACCAAAGTGTAACCGTTAAACCTAAGAGTAACCTTTAACCCTAACCCTAATCCCTAACCCTAAGCCCTCACCTTAACACTAAACTTCATCCTTAACCCTAACCATAATACTAACCCTAAATCTAATTCTCAGACTTCTTGCTTTCTTAGAGTTTAGAGAGCCTGCAATCCTCCCATGCCATGCGTGAAAGGAGACTCTACCACTGTGTTCTGCATGAAACCCACGGGCCCATACCCAGAGTATGATAGAGTGGGTTCCCGGGTACAATCCCAGCCCCCTAAACTCCCCCCGCCCGCCTAATGCAGACAGGGCCCGTGCGCTAAGCATAAACAATACCTTTAACAGATAACCCTAACCCTGAACATAACACCCAACCCTGTTCCTATTTCTCCCCTTAACACGTAAACCTCACTGTGCGCCTAACTTTAACCTCTTATCCTAACGTTAATGCATAACCCATTTCCTGAGAACAACCCCTATCCCATAATTCTAACCCTATCTCCTAGTCATCACTGTGACACCTAATCCCTAACCCTAATTCTAAACCGCTAACCCTAACCGTAACCCTACCTACAACCCTAACACTGACAGTAACCCTTACTTCTAACCCCAACGCTATGCCTAACAAAAACCCTAACCCTTGACCCTAACCCTTCACCCTAACCCCTAAGCCTTACCCTAACAATTAACCCTAATCCTAATCCTAACCATTAAACCTAACCCTAGCTCTTAAAGCTAACCCTAAACCTTACCCTCACGACTAGACCTAACCCTGACACTAATCTAACACCTAACCCTAACCAGAACCCCTAAAGCTAACCCTGAACCCTATCCCTAACCCTAGCAGTAAACTTTAACCCTAAACCTAAGCCCAACCCGTAACCCTAATCCTATCCTTTTACCCTAAAACTAACCCCTAAACCTAACCCCTATACCTCACCCTAACTCTAACCCCAATCCTAATTCTAACCATACCCCTTCATAAAACGCTAACTCCTAACCGCTAACCCTAACACTAACCAAAAACCCTAATCACTAATCCCTAACCCTAACGCTTAACCTTTACCCTAAGCGTTAACCCTCACCCTAAATCTTAACACTGACCCTAACCTTAACCTTTAACTCTAAGCCTAACCCTTAACCCTACAGTAAGGAAGACCCTTAATGCTCATGGGATCCCTTATCCCTAATCCTATCCCTAACCCTAATCCTAAGCATTAAACCTAACCCTATCTCTTAACCCTAACGCTAGCCCTTACCCTAACGCCTAGATCTAACCCTAAATCTAACCTACCGCCTAATCCTAACCTTAAGCCCTAATGCTAACACTAACCCTGAACCCTAAACCTACCCGTAATCCTTAACACTAACCCTATCCGTGAACCTAAACCCTGACCCTAACCAATACACGCACCCAAGCATTTAACCGTGACCCTAACCCTAATCCTTAATGATAACCTTAACCCTAAACCCTAACCCTAGGCCCAACACTTAACCCTAATCCTATCCCTTAACCCTAACCCTAACCCTAATGCTACCCCCTAAACGTAACCCTAACCGTGACCAGTAAACCTAACCCTAACCTCTAACACAAAACATATCACCCAACTCTAACCCTAAAACTAACCCTAACGCTAACACTAACCCTAAACCCTAACTCTTAACCTTAACCCTAAGCGTTAACTCTCACGCTAACCTTTAATCCTAACCCTAATCCTAGTCTTCAACCCTAAACCTAACACTTAACCCTAACCCTGTACCAAACCCTAACCCCTCATCTTAACCCTAACCGTAAACCTCAACCCTAAAGCAAAGTGTAACCGTTAAACCTAAGAGTAACCTTTAACCCTAACCCTAATCCCTAACCCTAAGCCCTCACCCTAACACTAAACTTCATCCTTAACCCTAACCATAATCCTATCCCTAAATCTAATTCTCAGACTTCTTGCTTCCTTAGAGTTTAGAAAGCCTGCAATCCTCCCATGCCATGCGTGAAAGGAGGCTCTACCACTGTGTCCTGCATGAAACCCACGGGCTCATACCCAGAGTATGATAGAGTGGGTTCCCGGGTACAATCCCAGCCCCCTAAACTCCCCCCGCCCGCCTAATGCAGACAGGGCCCGTGCGCTAAGCATAAACAATACCTTTAACAGATAACCCTAACCCTGAACATAACATCCAACCCTGTTCCTATTTCTCCCCTTAACACGTAAACCTCACCGTGCGCCTAACTTTAACCTCTTATCCTAACGTTAATGCATAACCCATTTCCTGAGAACAACCCCTATCCCATAATTCTAACCCTATCTCCTAGTCATCACTGTGACACCTAATCCCTAACCCTAATTCTAAACCGCTAACCTTAACCGTAACCCTACCTACAACCCTAACACTGACAGCAACCCTTACTTCTAACCCCAACGCTATGCCTAACAAAAACCCTAACCCTTGACCCTAACCCTTCACCCTAACCCATAAGGCTTAACCTAACCCTTAACCCTAATCCTTATCCTAACCATTAAACCTAACCCTAGCTCTTAAAGCTAACCCTAAACCTTACCCTCACGACTAGACCTAACCCTGACACTAACCTAACACCTAACCCTAACCAGAACCCCTAAAGCTAACCCTGAACCCTATCCCTAACCCTAGCAGTAAACTTTCACCCTAAACCTAAGCTCAACCCGTAACCCTAATCCTATCCTTTTACCCTAAAACTAACCCCGAAACCTAACCCCTATACCTCACCCTAACTCTAACCCCAATCCTAATTCTAACCATACCTCTTCATAAAACACTAACTCCTAACCGCTAACCCTAACACTAACCAAAAACCCTAATCACTAATCCCTAACCCTAACGCTTAACCTTTACCCTGACCGTTAACCCTCACCCTAAATCTTAACATTGACCCTAACCTTAACCTTTAACTCTAAGCCTAACCCTTAACGCTACAGTAAGGAAGACCCTTAATGCTAATGGGATCCCTAATCCCTAACCCTAACACTACAGCTAAAAATAACCCTAACCTTGGATCCTTAAACCTAACCCCTAACACTTACTTTAACCCCAAACCCTAACCCTAATCCTAAGCATTAAACCTAACCCTATCTCTTAACCCTAATGCTAGCCCTTACCCTAACGCCTAGATCTATCCCTAAATCTAACCTACCGCCTAATCCTAACCTTAAGCCCTAATGCTAACACTAACCCTGAACCCTAAACCTACCCGTAACCCTTAACACTAACCCTGTCCGTGAACCTTAACCCTGACCGTAACCATTTCCCGCACCCAAGCATTTAACCCTGACCGTAACCCTAATCCTTAATGCTAACCTTAACACTAAACCCTAACCCTAAGCCCAACACTTCACCCTAATCCTTTCACTTAACCGTAACCATAACCCTAACCCTAATGCTAACCCCTAAACGTAACCCTAACCGTGACCAGTAAACCTAACCCTAACCTCTAACACAAACCATAGCACATAACTCTAACCCTAAAACTAACCCTAACCCTAACCCTAAACTCTAACACTTAACCTTAACCCTAAGCGTTAACTCTCACGCTAACCTTTAATCCTAACCCTAATCCTAATCTTCAACTCTAAACCTAACACTGAACCCTAACCCTGTAACAAACCCTAACCCCTCATCTTAACCCTAACCGTAAACCTCAACTCTAAACCAAAGTGTAACCGTTAAACCTAAGAGTAACCTTTAACCCTAACCCTAATCCCTAACCCTTAGCCCTCACCCTAACACTAAACTTCATCCTTAACCCTAACCAGAATCCTAACCCTAAATCTAATTCTCAGACTTCTTGCTTCCTTAGAGTTTAGAAAGCCTGCAATCCTCCCTTGCCATGCGTGAAAGGAGGCTCTACCACTGTGTCCTGCATGAAACCCACGGGCCCATACCCAGAGTATGATAGAGTGGGTTCCCGGGTACAATCCCAGCCCCCTAAACTCCCCCCGCCCGCCTAATGCAGACAGGGCCCGTGCGCTAAGCATAAACAATACCTTTAACAGATAACCCTAACCCTGAACATAACACCCAACCCTGTTCCTATTTCTCCCCTTAACACGTAAACCTCACCGTGCGCCTAACTTTAACCTCTTATCCTAACGTTAATGCATAACCCATTTCCTGAGAACAACCCCTATCCCATAACTCTAACCCTATCTCCTAGTCATCACTGTGACACCTAATCCCTAAGCCTAATTCTAAACCGCTAACCCTAACCGTAACCCTACCTACAACCCTAACACTGACAGTAACCCTTACTTCTAACCCCAACGCTATGCCTAACAAAAACCCTAACCCTTGACCCTAACCCTTCACCCTAACCCCTAAGCCTTACCCTAACCCTTAACCCTAATCCTAATCCTAACCATTAAACCTAACCCTAGCTCTTAAAGCTAACCCTAAACCTTACCCTCACGACTAGACCTAACCCTGACACTAATCTAACACCTAACCCTCACCAGAACCCCTAAAGCTAACCCTGAACCCTATCCCTAACCCTAGCAGTAAACTTTAACCCTAAACCTAAGCCCAACCCGTAACGCTAATCCTATCCTTTTACCCTAAAACTAACCCCGAAACCTAACCCCTATACCTCACCCTAACTCTAACCCCAATCCTAATTCTAACCATACCCCTTCATAAAACACTAACTCCTAACCGCTAACCCTAACACTAACCAAAAACCCTAATCACTAATCCCTAACCCTAACGCTTAACCTTTACCCTAACCGTTAACCCTCACCCTAAATCTTAACACTGACCCTAACCTTAACCTTTAACTCTAAGCCTAACCCTTAACCCTACAGTAAGGAAGACCCTTAATGCTAATGGGATCCCTTATCCCTAACCCTAACCCTAACACTACAGCTAAAAATAACCCTAACCTTGGATCCTTAAACCTAACCCCTAACACTTACTTTAACCTCAAACCCTAACCCTAATCCTAAGCATTAAACGTAACCCTATCTCTTAACCCTAACGCTAGCCCTTACCCTAACGCCTAGATCTAACCCTAAATCAAACCTACCGCCTAATCCTAACCTTAAGCCCTAACGCTAACACTAACCCTGAACCCTAAACCTACCCGTAACCCTTAACACTAACCCTATCCGTGAACCTTAACCCTGACCGTAACCATTACCCGCACCCAAGCATTTAACCCTGATTCTAACCCTAATCCTTAATGATAAACCTAACACTAAACCCTAACCCTAAGCCCAACACTTAACCCTAATCCTATCCCTTAACCCTAACCCTAACCCTAATGCTAACCCCTAAACGTAACCCTAACCGTGACCAGTAAACCTAAACCTAACCTCTAACACAAACCATAGCACATAACTCTAACCCTAAAACTAACCCTAACCCTAACCCTAAACCCTAACTCTTAACCTTAACCCTAAGCGTTAACTCTCACGCTAACCTTTAATCCTAACCCTAATCCTAATCTTCAACCCTAAACCTAACACTTAACCCTAACCCTGTACCAAACCCTAACCCCTCATCTTAACCCTAACCGTAAACCTCAACCCTAAACCAAAGTGTAACCGTTAAACCTAAGAGTAACCTTTAACCCTAACCCTAATCCCTAACCCTAAGCCCTCACCCTAACACTAAACTTCATCCTTAACCCTAACCAGAATCCTAACCCTAAATCTAATTCTCAGACTTCTTGCTTTCTTAGAGTTTAGAAAGCCTGCAATCCTCCCATGCCATGCGTGAAAGGAGGCTCTACCACTGTGTCCTGCATGAAACCCACGGGCCCATACCCAGAGTATGATAGAGTGGGTTCCCGGGTACAATCCCAGCCCCCTAAACTCCCCCCGCCCGCCTAATGCAGACAGGGCCCGTGCGCTAAGCATAAACAATACCTTTAACAGATAACCCTAACCCTGAACATAACACCCAACCCTGTTCCTATTTCTCCCCTTAACACGTAAACCTCACCGTGCGCCTAACTTTAACCTCTTATCCTAACGTTAATGTATAACCCATTTCCTGAGAACAACCCCTATCCCATAATTCTAACCCTATCTCCTAGTCATCACTGTGACACCTAATCCCTAACCCTAATTCTAAACCGCTAACCCTAACCGTAACCCTACCTACAACCCTAACACTGACAGTAACCCTTACTTCTAACCCCAACGCTATGCCTAACAAAAACCCTAACCCTTGACCCTAACCCTTCACCCTAACCCCTAAGCCTTACCCTAACCCTTAACCCTAATCCTACTCCTAACCATTAAACCTAACCCTAGCTCTTAAAGCTAACCCTAAACCTTACCCTCACGACTAGACCTAACCCTGACACTAACCTAACACCTAACCCTAACCAGAACCCCTAAAGCTAACGCTGAACCCTATCCCTAACCCTAGCAGTAAACTTTCACCCTAAACCTAAGCCCAACCCGTAACCCTAATCCTATCCTTTTACCCTAAAACTAACCCCTAAACCTAACCCCTATACCTCACCCTAACTCTAACCCCAATCCTAATTCTGTTTTTTTTTTTTTTGAAATAATATGGGAAATATTCATGATAAATTATTAAGTGAACAGTGCAAGTTAAAAACAATAGTTTCATATTTTTTCCCCACCCCCCCTTTCCCGAGTCAGCACCTTCAAGTGTTACCACTCCCCAAAAGGTGTGCAATGCACTCATTGTGTAGGCATACCCCCATCCCCTCCCCCACCCCCACCTCAGTCTGATGTCCAATTGGTGTCATTCCCAGATTTGTATTTAGGTGATGATCAGGGAAACCAATTTTCTGGTGAGTACATGTGATGCTTGTTTTTCCATTCTTGGGATACTTCACTTAATATAATGGGTTCCAACTCTCTCCAGGAGAACCATAGAGATGTCGTATCTTCATCATTCCTTATAGCTGAGTAATATTCCATGGTATACATATACCACAGTTTACTAATCCAATCATGTATTGATGGGCATTTGGGTTGTTTCCACATCTTTGCTATTGTGAATTGTGCTGCTATAAACATTTGGGTACACGTGCCTTTGTAACAGAATGACCTTTTTTCCTTTGGGTATATGCCCAGTAATGGGATTGCTGGGTTAAATGGCAGGTCTACTTGAATCTGTTTAAGATACCTCCATAATGCTTTCCACAGGGGTTGCACTAGTTTGCAGTCCCACCAGCAGTGTATTAGTGTTCCTGTCTCTCCACACCCACGCCAACATGTGTTGTTTTGGGTTTTTTTGATAAAGGCCATTCTCACTGGGGTTAAGTGATATCTCATTGTGGTTTTGATTTGCATTTCCCTGATGATTAGAAAACATTGCAATGAAGTTCTACCCAACAAGCAGAACAAAAAACCGTCTCACTTATCAGTTTTCTCAATAAATGTGAATGGCTTGAATTCCCCGCTCAAGAGACATAGACTGGCCCAATGGATAAAAAAGCACAAGCCAAGTATCTGCTGTCTCCAAGAAACCCACCTAACGAGCAAAGATGCATTTAGACTGAAAGTAAAAGGATGGAAATCGGTATTTCAAGCAAACGGTAACGAAAAGAAAGCTGGTGTGGCAATCTTAATTTCCAATAACTTAGCTTTCAAACCAACAAAAATAATTAAAGACAAAAATGGCTACTACATACTGGTCAAGGGCACAATTCAACAAGAAGCCATGACTATACTCAATATATATGCACCCAACCTAGGTGCACCTAGATTCATAAAGCAAACCCTACTAGATCTGAACCAGATGATTGATAATAATACTGTAATAGCTGGAGACTTTAACACCCCACTGACAGTACAGGACAGATCCTCTAAACAGAAAATAAACAAAGACATAATGGACCTAAATAGAATGCTAGAACAAATGGGCATGGCTGACATCTATAGGACATTCTACCCAAAGTCCACAGAATATACATTCTTCTCATCAGCTCACGGGACATTCTCTAAGATTGACCATGTCCTAGGACATAAATCATGTCTTCAAAAATTCAAAAAAATAGAAATTATACCATGCATCTTCTCAGATCACAGCGGAATAAAAGTAACAATGATCACAAACAGAAACCCTCACTCTTACTCAAAGTCATGGAAGCTAAATAACCTTCTCCTGAATAATTATTCTATAAAAGAAGAAATCAAGATGGAAATCAAAAATTTCTTTGAATTAAATGACAATGGAGATACAACTTATCAAAATCTATGGGATGCAGCTAAAGCAGTCCTGAGAGGAAAATTCATATCCATAAATGCCTATATCAAAAAGACAGAAAACATGCAAATAGACAACCTAACGAATAGACTCAAAGAGCTGGAGAAAGAAGAACAGAACGATCCCAAACCCAGCAGAAGGCGAGAAATTACTAAGATCAAATCAGAACTAAATGAAAAGGACAACAAAGAAACTATAAGGGAAATTAATAAAACAAAAAGTTGGTTCTTTGAAAAGATAAACAAAATAGACACACCTCTGGCTAGACTAACCAAGAGCACAAAAGTAAAATCTCTAATAACCTCCATTAGGAACATGAAAGGAGAAATCACAACCGATGCTACAGAGATACAAGATATCATCTATGAATTCTACAAAAATCTTTATGCACACAAACTGGAGAACGTGGAGGAAATGGACAAATTTTTAGAGACACATAGTCTTCCCAGGCTCAACCAGGAAGAAATAGAGTACCTGAACAGACCAATATCAAGAACTGAAATCGAAACAGCAATAAAAAACTTTCCCAAAAAGAAAAGCCCTGGTCCAGATGGGTTCACACCTGAATTTTACCATACATACAAAGAAGAACTGGTGCCCATCCTACATAAACTATTCTCCAATATTGAGAAGGATGGAGTTCTCCCCAACACGTTCTACCAGGCCAATATAACATTAATACCAATCCTAATTCTAACCATACCCCTTCATAAAACACTAACTCCTAACCGCTAACCCTAACACTAACCAAAAACCCTAATCACTAATCCCTAACCCTAACGCTTAACCTTTACCCTAACCGTTAACCCTCACCCTAAATCTTAACACTGACCCTAACCTTAACCTTTAACTCTAAGCCTAACCCTTAACCCTACAGTAAGGAAGACCCTTAATGCTAATGGGATCCCTTATCCCTAACCCTAACACTACAGCTAAAAATAACCCTAACCTTGGATCCTTAAACCTAACCCCTGGCCGGGCGCGGTGGCTCACGCCTGTAATCCTAGCACTCTGGGAGGCCGAGGCGGGTGGATTGCTCAAGGTCAGGAGTTCGAGACCAGCCTGAGCGAGACCCCGTCTCTACTAAAAATAGAACGACATTATATGGACAACTAAAAATCTATATAGAAAAAATTAGCCGGGCATAGTGGCGCATGCCTGTAGTCCCAGCTACTCGGGAGGCTGAGGCAGTAGGATCGCTTAAGCCGAGGAGTCTGAGGTTGCTGTGAGCTAAGCTGACGCCACGGCACTCACTCTAGCCTGGGCAACAAAGTGAGACTCTGTCTCAACAAAAAAAAAAAAAAAAAAAAAAAAAAAAAAAAAAAAAAAACTAACCCCTAACACTTACTTTAACCACAAACCCTAACCCTAATCCTAAGCATTAAACCTAAACCTATCTCTTAACCCTAACGCTAGCCCTTACCCTAACGCCTACATCTAACCCTAAATCTAACCTACCGCCGAATCTTAACCTTAAGCCCTAATGCTAACTCTAACCCTGAACCCTAAACCTCCCCGTAACCCTTAACACTAACCCTATCCGTGAGCCTTAACCGTGACCCTAACCATTTACCGGACCCAAACATTTAACTCTGACCCTGAACCTAATCCTTAATGCTAACCCTAACACTAAACCCTAACCCTAAGCCCAACACTTATCCCTAATCCTATCCCTTAACCCTAACCCTAACCCTAATGCCACCCCCTAAACGTAACCCTAACCGTGACCAGTAAACCTAACCCTAACCTCTAACACAAACCATAGCACATAACTCTAACCCTAAAACTAACCCTAACCCTAACCCTAACCCTAAACCCAAACTCTTAACCTTAACCCTAAGCGTTAACTCTCACGCTAACCTTTAATCCTAACCCCAATCCTAATCTTCAACCCTAAACCTAACACTTAACCCTAACCCTGTACCAAACCCTAACCCCTCATCTTAACCCTAACCTTAAACCTCAACCCTAAACCAAAGTGTAACCGTTAAACCTAAGAGTAAACTTTAACCCTAACCCTAATCCCTAACCCTAAGCCCTCACCCTAACACTAAACTTCATCCTTAACCCTAACCATAATCCTAACCCTAAATCTAATTCTCAGACTTCTCGCTTCCTTAGGGTTTAGAAAGCCTGCAATCCTCCCATGCCATGCGTGAAAGGAGGCTCTACCACTGTGTCCTGCATGAAACCCACGGGCCCATACCCAGAGTATGATAGAGTGGGTTCCCGGGTACAATCCCAGCCCCCTAAACTCCCCCCGCCCGCCTAATGCAGACAGGGCCCGTGCGCTAAGCATAAACAATACCTTTAACAGATAACCCTAACCCTGAACATAACACCCAACCCTGTTCCTATTTCTCCCCTTAAGACGTAAACCTCACCGTGCGCCTAACTTATCCTCTTATCCTTACGTTAATGCATAACCCATTTCCTGAGAACAACCCCTATCCCATAATTCTAACCCTATCTCCTAGTCATCACTGTGACACCTAATCCCTAACCCTAATTCTAAACCGCTAACCCTAACCGTAACCCTACCTCCAACCCTAACACTGACAGTAACCCTTACTTCTAACCCCAACGCTATGCCTAACAAAAACCCTAATCCTTGAACCTAACCCTTCACCCTAACCCCTAAGCCTTACCCTAACCCTTAAACCTAATCCTAATCCTAACCATTAAACATAACCCTAGCTCTTAAAGCTAACCCTAAACCTTACCCTCACGACTAGACCTAACCCTGACACTAACCTAACACCTAACCCTAACCAGAGCCCCTAAAGCTAACCCTGAACCCTATACCTAACCCCAGCAGTAAACTTTAACCCTAAACTTAATCCCAACCCGTAACCCTAATCCTATCCTTTTACCCTAAAACTAACCCCTAAGCCTAACCCCTATACCTCACTCTAACTCTAACTCTAATCCTAATTCTAACCATACCCCTTCATAAAACACTAACTCCTAACCGCTAAACCTAACACTAACCAAAAACCCTAATCACTAATCCCTAACCCTAACGCTTAACCTTTACCCTAACCGTTAACCCTCACCCTAAATCTTAACACTGACCTTAACCTTAAACTTTAACTCTAAGCCTAACCCTTAACCCTACAGTAAGGAAGACCCTTAATGCTAATGGGATCCCTTATCCCTAACCCTAACACTACAGCTAAAAATAACCCTAACCTTGGATCCTTAAACCTAACCCCTAACACTTACTTTAACCCCAAACCCTAACCCTAATCCTAAGCATTAAACCTAACCCTATCTCTTAACCCTAACGCTAGCCCTTACCCTAACGCCTAGATCTAACCCTAAATCTAACCTACCGCCTAATCCTAACCTTAAGCCCTAATGCTAACACTAACCCTGAACCCTCATCCTACCCGTAACCCTTAACACTAACCCTATCCGTGAACCTTAACCCTGACCCTAACCATTACCCGCACCCAAGCATTTAACCCTGACCCTAACCCTAATCCTTAATGCTAACCTTAACACTAAACCCTAACCCTAAGCCCAACACTTAACCCTAATCCTATCCCTTAACCCTAACCCTAACCCTAATGCTACCCCCTAAACGTAACCCTAACCGTGACCAGTAAACCTAACCCTAACCTCTAACACAAACCATAGCACATAACTCTAACCCTAAAACTAACCCTAACCCTAACCCTAACCCTAAACCCTAACTCTTAACCTTAACCCTAAGCGTTAACTCTCACGCTAACCTTTAATCCTAACCCTAATCCTAATCTTCAACCCTAAACCTAACACTTAACCCTAACCCTGTACCAAACCCTAACCCCTCATCTTAACCCTAACCGTAAACCTCAACCCTAAACCAAAGTGTAACCGTTAAACCTAAGAGTAACCTTTAACCCTAACCGTGATCCCTAACCCTAAGCCCTCACCCTAACACTAAACTTCATCCTTAACCCTAACCATAATCCTAACCCTAAATCTAATTCTCAGACTTCTTGCTTTCTTTTTTTTTTTTATTTTTTTTTTCAATTTAATTTTACAGAATCAAAGAGTCTAGCAGTATATCTTGTTATATACAGTATGTCCTCATAATGTATACATTATTTCTTGTACAATAATATGAAATAATATGGGAAATATTCATGATAAATTATTAAGTGAACAGTGCAAGTTAAAAACAATAGTTTCATATTTTTTCCCCACCCCCCCTTTTCCGAGTCAGCACCTTCAAGTGTTACCACTCCCCAAACGGTGCGCAATGCACTCATTGTGTAGGCATACCCCCATCCCCTCCCCCACCCCCACCTCAGTCTGATGTCCAATTGGTGTCATTCCCAGATTTGTATTTAGGTGATGATCAGGGAAACCAATTTTCTGGTGAGTACATGTGATGCTTGTTTTTCCATTCTTGGGATACTTCACTTAATATAATGGGTTCCAACTCTCTCCAGGAGAACCATAGAGATGTCGTATCTTCATCATTCCTTATAGCTGAGTAATATTCCATGGTATACATATACCACAGTTTACTAATCCAATCATGTATTGATGGGCATTTGGGTTGTTTCCACATCTTTGCTATTGTGAATTGTGCTGCTATAAACATTTGGGTACACGTGCCTTTGTTACAGAATGACCTTTTTTCCTTTGGGTATATGCCCAATAATGGGATTGCTGGGTCAAATGGCAGGTCTACTTGAATCTGTTTAAGATACCTCCATAATGCTTTCCACAGGGGTTGCACTAGTTTGCAGTCCCACCAGCAGTGAATTAGTGTTCCTGTCTCTCCACACCCACGCCAACATGTGTTGTTTTGGGTTTTTTTGATAAAGGCCATTCTCACTGGGGTTAAGTGATATCTCATTGTGGTTTTGATTTGCATTTCCCTGATGATTAGAGATGTTGAACACTTTTTCATATGTTTGTTAGCCATTTTTATATCTTCTTTTGAAAAATTTCTATTCATGTCCTTTGCCCACTTTTTGATAGGGTTGCTTGATTTTTTCTTGCTGATTTTCCTGAGTTCTAAATAGATTCTTGTTATCAGTCCTTTATCTGATGTGTAGTATGCAAAAATTTTTTCCCATTCTGTAGGTGGTCTGTTTATTCTCTGGACTGTTTCTTTGGCTGTGCAGAAGCTTTTTAATTTAATCATGTCCCATTCATTTATTTTTGTTGCTGCTGTGATTGCCTTGGGGGTCTTCTTCATAAATTCTTTGCCTAGGCCAATGTCTGTAAGAGTCTTTCCTACATTTTCTTCTAGAATTCTGATTGTATCACGCCTAAGGTTTAAGTCTGTTATCCACCGTGATTTGATTTTTGTGAGAGGTGAAAGCTGTGGGTCCTGTTTCAGTCTTCTGCAAGTGGCTAACCAATTCTCCCAGCACCATTTGTTGAATAGGGATTCTTGTCCCCAGAGTATATTCTTTCCCGCTTTGTCAAAAATTAGGTGACTATATGAGGATGGTTCTATATTTGGATTTTCTGTTGTGTTCCACTGGTCTGTGTCCCTGCACTTGTGCCAATACCAGGATGTTTTAAGAACCACGGCCTTGTAGTATAGTTTGAGGTCTGGCAAATTAATACCTCCCATTTTGTTTTTATTGCTTAAAATTGCTTTTGCTATACGGGGTCTTCTTTGATTCCATACAAATTGTATAATTATTTTCTCTATGTCTGTAAAGAATGATGTTGGTAATTTAATAGGGATTGCATTGAATTTGTAGATCACTTTGGGTAGTATAGACATTTTAACAATGTTGATTCTTCCGATCCATGAGCATGGTATATTTTTCCATCTATTTGCAAGTTCTGCTATTTCTTTTCTGAGTGTTTCATAGTTTTCCTTATAGAGGTCCTTTACCTCTTTAGTTAGATATATACCTAGATATTTTATTTTCTTTGTTGCTATTTTGAAGGGTATTGAGTCTTTAATTTGGTTTTCCGATTGACTGTTATTGGCATATATAAATGCCTCTGATTTGTGTATATTAATTTTGTAGCCTGAGACTTTGCTGTATTCGTTAATCAATTCCAGGAGTCTCTTGGTTGAATCCTGGGGGTTTTCCAGATATAACATCATATCATCAGCAAAAAGTGAGAGTTTGATCTCTTCCTTCCCTATTTGGACTCCCTTGATCCTGCTCTCTTGCCTGATAGCTCTCGCAAGGACTTCCAATACTATGTTGAAAAGTAATGGAGACAATGGGCAGCCCTGTCTGGTTCCAGTTCTAAGTGGGAGTGCTTTCAGTTTTTTCCCATTCAGTATGATGTTGGCTGTGGGTTTGTCATATATGGCTTGTATCATTTTTAGGTAGGTTCCATCAATGCCTATTTTGTTAAGCGTTTTTATCATAAAAGGGTGTTGAATTTTGTCAAATGCTTTTTCTGCATCTAATGAGAGTATCATATGATTTTTGTTTTTGCTTCTATTTATGTGGTGAATTACATTGATAGATTTACGTATGTTGAACCACCCCTGCATCTCTGGGATGAAGCCCACTTGGTCGTGGTGGATTACTTTTTTGATAAGTACTTGGATTCGATTTGCTAGTATTTTATTGAAAATTTTTGCATCTATATTCATGAGGGAAATTGGTCTGTAGTTCTCTATTTTTGTTGTGTCCTTTCCAGGTTTTGGTATTAATGTTATATTGGCTTGGTAGAACGTGTTGGGGAGAACTCCATCCTTCTCAATATTGGAGAATAGTTTATGTAGGATGGGCACCAGTTCTTCTTTGTATGTATGGTAAAATTCAGGTGTGAACCCATCTGGACCAGGGCTTTTCTTTTTGGGAAGGTTTTTTATTGCTGTTTCGATTTCAGTTCTTGATATTGGTCTGTTCAGGTACTCTATTTCTTCCTGGTTGAGCCTGGGAAGACTATGTGTCTCTAAAAATTTGTCCATTTCCTCCACGTTCTCCAGTTTGTGTGCATAAAGATTTTTGTAGAATTCATAGATGATATCTTGTATCTCTGTAGCATCGGTTGTGATTTCTCCTTTCATGTTCCTAATGGAGGTTATTAGAGATTTTACTTTTGTGCTCTTGGTTAGTCTAGCCAGAGGTGTGTCTATTTTGTTTATCTTTTCAAAGAACCAACTTTTTGTTTTATTAATTTCCCTTATAGTTTCTTTGTTGTCCTTTTCATTTAGTTCTGATTTGATCTTAGTAATTTCTTGCCTTCTGCTGGGTTTGGGATCGTTCTGTTCTTCTTTCTCCAGCTCTTTGAGTCTATTCGTTAGGTTGTCTATTTGCATGTTTTCTGTCTTTTTGATATAGGCATTTATGGATATGAATTTTCCTCTCAGGACTGCTTTAGCTGCATCCCATAGATTTTGATAAGTTGTATCTCTATTGTCATTTAATTCAAAGAAATTTTTGATTTCCATCTTGATTTCTTCTTTTATAGAATAATTATTCAGGAGAAGGTTATTTAGCTTCCATGACTTTGAGTAAGAGTGAGGGTTTCTGTTTGTGATCATTGTTACTTTTATTCCGCTGTGATCTGAGAAGATGCATGGTATAATTTCTATTTTTTTGAATTTTTGAAGACATGATTTATGTCCTAGGACATGGTCAATCTTAGAGAATGTCCTGTGAGCTGATGAGAAGAATGTATATTCTGTGGACTTTGGGTAGAATGTCCTATAGATGTCAGCCATGCCCATTTGTTCTAGCATTCTATTTAGGTCCATTATGTCTTTGTTTATTTTCTGTTTAGAGGATCTGTCCTGTACTGTCAGTGGGGTGTTAAAGTCTCCAGCTATTACAGTATTATTATCTATCATCTGGTTCAGATCTAGTAGGGTTTGCTTTATGAATCTAGGTGCACCTAGGTTGGGTGCATATATATTGAGTATAGTCATGGCTTCTTGTTGAATTGTGCCCTTGACCAGTATGTAGTAGCCATTTTTGTCTTTAATTATTTTTGTTGGTTTGAAAGCTAAGTTATTGGAAATTAAGATTGCCACACCAGCTTTCTTTTCGTTACCGTTTGCATGAAATACCGATTTCCATCCTTTTACTTTCAGTCTAAATGCATCTTTGCTCTTTAGGTGGGTTTCTTGGAGACAGCAGATACTTGGCTTGTGCTTTTTTATCCATTGGGACAGTCTATGTCTCTTGAGCGGGGAATTCAAGCCATTCACATTTATTGAGAAAACTGATAAGTGAGACGGTTTTTTGTTCAGCTTGTTGGGTAGAACTTCATTGCGATGTTTTCTCTCCTGAGCCATTGTGGTATCTGGAATTTGATCTTTAGCTCTTGAGTAGTTTTACATTCGTGGATCTTTCTTGTGCTGATCCGTGTGTAACTCTCTTTTGAGTACTTCTTGCAGGGCTGGTCTTGTCTTGGTGAATTCCTTCAACCTTTGTTTATCTGAGAATGTCTTGTTTTCTCCTTCGTATAGAAAACTTAGCTTAGCTGGGTACAAGATTCTAGGCTGGGCATTATTCTGTTTCAGAAGCGTGAAAATGGGGCCCCAACCTCTTCTTGCTTGTAAGGTTTCAGCTGAGAAATCTGGCGTAATTCTGATGGGTTTTCCTTTGTAAGTTACCTGTTTCTTTCTCCTTACAGCTCGGAGAAGGGACTCTTTAGTGGATATTTTGGTCAGCCTGATGACTACGTGGCGTGGTGTTTTCCTATTTGCTATGAATCTCCCAGGGGTCCTTTGAGCTTCTTGAATCTGTATGTCTAGAGTATTGGCAAGGCCTGGAAAATTTTCCTCGATTATGTCTTCAAATAGCTTGTCCAACCCTTGCTTATTATCTTCTTCGCCCTCAGGAATGCCAATAACTCTCAAGTTAGGTTTCTTCACATAATCCCACATTTCTTGAAGACTCAGATCATTTCTCTTACTTTTTTGATCTATCTCTGTGACTGACTTATTTAGTTGGAAGGAGTTGTCTTCAATTTCTGAGATTCTTTCCTCTGTTTGATCTACCCTGCTTTTGAGACTTTCCACAGTGTTTTGTAGCTCTCTGAGTGAATTCTTCATTTCTAGGAGTTCAGTTTGGTTTTTCTTCAATATTTCAATTTCTTTAGTGAATTTTTCCTCCAAATCCTGTATTTTTTTTGCATTTTCCTTGTGTTGTCTGTCCATTGATTCTTGTATATTATTCAGCTTGTTTATGATCCATAATTGGAATTCTTCCTGTGACATGTTGGTGTTTTGAGTCTGGTTTGTGTCAAATGGTTGAGAGCCGGTATTTCTCTTTGGGGGTGAGCTTTCTGTTTGATTCTTTGTGCTTCCTGTGTTTTTTCGCTGGGCCCTTCCCATCTAGATTGATCGTTGGATCTTTACTTATAGATTTAGTCTGGTTAACAGCACTCTCTGTGCTCTATTCTTAGGCTGTGGAGCAGTCTAGGTATATTGCTTCCTTTGGCAAGAGGGGAAGACTGTTGTGAATTGTTTAGAAATTTTTCTATTTCAGTTGGGGGACTGCTTCTGATGGGTCCATTCCTAGAGGATTGGAGTGATCCAAGACTGCTTTGGTGAGTTAGGACACTGTGTTGTAGTCTTTCAGAGGGCAGGTAGGGTCCACACTAGTAGTGGACCAAAATTCTCTTTGTTTGTTTGTTTCCCTTTGGTTCTTCCTCTATAGGGGTGGTTTCTGTCTCTATCTGCAGGAAAGATACTAGCTGTGGGGAGTGGATGGTGCCCTCGCTCGCTCAGCGCCCCATTTGCCGCAACTCCCACAGGCAAAAGTCTGCCTTGGCCCAATGTCCCCAGGGACCAGGCTCCACACTCTCACTTCTGGAGAAGTAGTCAATGTTTAGACGTGGGTGGGGACCCTATATAAGGTCTGTGGACCAGGGGAGGGGGCCGTCCAGGGAGCCTCTTGGCACCCTATTGCTCCGCAGTGACTTGGCTGTGGGCCCCAAGATGGCTATTGCACGCCCGCAGATCGCCGGCGTTGGGAGTGACTACTCAGGTTCCGGTATGTACCAGAGCCAGGGGCCTGGCCCGTTCCCAAGCTCACCGTGGGTTCCCAGTTAGAAGGCAAAAAGAGAGAAGAAATAAGGAAAAAGAAAAAAGAAAAGAAAAGAAAAAAAGAAAAAAAGAAAAAAAAAAGGGAAGTGAAAAGAAAGAACAGAAGGAGAAGAAAAAGAAAGAGAAAAGAAAAGGAGAAGAGAAGAGGGAAAAAAAGGAAAGAGAAAAGAAAAAACAAAACAACAACAAAAAAAAAAAAAAAAAAAAAAGAAGCAAAATAAAACAAAACAAAACAAAGGAAAAACAAAAACCAAACTAACAAATAACACAAAGAGACCTAACCCAGAAACAGCGAAAACACAAACACAAAAGAACAAAAACAGAGCTACACAGCACCACAGCGCATCACTAAACGAAGGGATACACAATTCTGAAGTATATAGTTCAGCGGCTCAATGATTGTGTTTTTGCGCCTTAGCGCAGCTCCGCCCCTTCACGCCCGCTCCGTTGATTCCGGAGCGGCAACTCAATGTTTATTTTACGTCTTAGCGCAGCTCCGCCCCTTCACGCCGAGTGCGGCCGGCGGAGATGGCGCAGGCCCAGAGACCAGCGGGGGGCGCCGGGGAGAGAGAGCCGCTGGGCACCTTATGGCTCCCGAGCGGTTCCGCCTTTGCTTTCAAGATGGCGCCCGCAGCGCTCCGGGGTCGGAGGGGGACCGGCTCCCCGGCAGGCAGAGACCAGGGACCGCCACTGCCGGGGTGTTTGGCGGGCAAAGCCGCCGGGGGCCACCGGCTGAAGAAACACCGACAAAAGTAGCGCAGAGGTACAGCGCAATTCGCTGATCGGGGATTGTTCGTGCCCCTCCCCCCGGCACAGGTCCGTCCCTTCTCGCCAAGGACTGTCTCAGCCGAGACTTCCCAGGTTCCAAGCTATTCTCCCGAAAAAGCCTCCTGTCTGCAATGCCCTACGTCTCGCTCGGTGATTCTGCTCTGGCTTGCGAGGGGGTCTCCAAGCAATTGGGGGTGGAGGTCAGTGAGGAGCGCAAGCCGCTTTTCCTAAAGACTGCCCCTGCCCCACCTGGGGGCGGGCGCAGCCGCCTGCGCTCCGCTGGCTACTGTCTGTTCCGCGCCTTCCGCAGAGTTCCGCGATCTTAATTTCTGTTCACCTCAGACCTCACTTGCTCTGTTTGTCCCACGCTGATTCTCCGTGGATTCACACCGCTGTTCCTGTGTGGGAGCGGTCCTCTAGCGTTGTGGCAGGTCCGGATCCACGGTTCCTCGCCGGGGCGCAGATCCGAGCAGTCACCGCCACTCCGCCAACTTCGCTTGCTTTCTTAGAGTTTAGAAAGCCTGCAATCCTCCCATGCCATGCATGAAAGGAGGCTCTACCACTGTGTCCTGCATGAAACCCATGGGCCCATACCCAGAGAATGATAGAGTGGGTTCCCGGGTACAATCCCAGCCCCCTAAACTCCCCCCGCTCGCCTAATGCAGACAGGGCCCGTGCGCTAAGCATAAACAATACCTTTAACAGATAAGCCTAACCCTGAACACAACACCCAACCCTGTTCCTATTTCTCCCCTTAACACGTAAACCTCACCGTGCGCCTAACTTTAACCTCTTATCCTAACGTTAATGCATAACCCATTTCCTGAGAACAACCCCTATCCCATAATTCTAACCCTATCTCCTAGTCATCACTGTGACACCTAATTCTAAACCGCTAACCCTAACCGTAACCCTACCTACAACCCTAACACTGACAGTAACCCTTACTTCTAACCCCAACGCTATGCCTAACAAAAACCCAAACCTTGACCCTAACCCTTCACCCTAATCCCTAAGCCTTACCCTAACCCTTAACCCTAATCCTAATCCTAACCATTAAACCTAACCCTAGCTCTTAAAGCTAACCCTAAACCTTACCCTCACGACTAGACCTAACCCTGACACTAACCTAACACCTAACCCTAACCAGAACCCCTAAAGCTAACACTGAACCCTATCCCTAACCCTAGCCGTAAACTTTAACCCTAAACCTAAGCCCAACCCGTAACCCTAATCCTATCCTTTTACCCTAAAACTAACCCCTAAACCTAACCCCTATACCTCACCCTAACTCTAACCCCAATCCTAATTCTAACCATACCCCTTCATAAAACACTAACTCCTAACTGCTAACCCTAACACTAACCAAAAACCCTAATCACTAATCCCTAACCCTAACGCTTAACCTTTACCCTAACCGTTAACCCTCACCCTAATTCTTAACACTGACCCTAACCTTAACCTTTAACTCTAAGCCTAACACTTAACCCTACAGTAAGGAAGACCCTTAATGCTAATGGGATCCCTTATCCCTAACCCTAACACTACAGCTAAAAATAACCCTAACCTTGGATCCTTAAACCTAACCCCTAACACTTACTTTAACCCCAAACCCTAACCCTAATCCTAAGCATTAAACCTAACCCTATCTCTTAACCCTAACGCTAGCCCTTACCCTAACGCCAAGATCTAACCCTAAATCTAACCTACCGCCTAATCCTAACTTTAAGCCCTAATGCTAACACTAACCCTGAACCCTAAACCTACCCGTAACCCTTAACACTAACCCTATCCGTGAACCTTAACCCTGACCCTAACCATTACCCGCACCCAAACATTTAACCCTGACCCTAACCCTAATCCTTAATGCTAATCCTAACACTAAACCCTAACCCTAAGCCCAACACTTAACCCTAATCCTATCCCTTAACCCTAACCCTAACCCTAACCCTAATGCTAACCTCTAAACGTAACCCTAACCGTGACCAGTAAACCTAACCCTAACCTCTAACACAAACCATAGCACATAACTCTAACCCTAAAACTAACCCTAAACCTAACCCTAAACCCTAACTCTTAACCTTAACCCTAAGCGTTAACTCTCACGCTAACCTTTAATCCTAACCCTAATCCTAATCTTCAACCCTAAACCTAACACTTAACCCTAACCCTGTACCAAACCCTAACCCCTCATCTTAACCCTAACCGTAAACCTCAACCCTAAACCAAAGTGTAACCGTTAAACCTAAGAGTAATCTTTAACCCTAACCCTAATCCCTAACCCTAAGCCCTCACCCTAACACTAAACTTCATCCTTAACCCTAACCATAATCCTAACCCTAAATCTAATTCTCAGACTTCTTGCTTCCTTAGAGTTTAGAAAGCCTGCAATCCTCCCATGCCATGCGTGAAAGGAGGCTCTACCACTGTGTCCTGCATGAAACCCACGGGCCCATACCCAGAGTATGATAGAGTGGATTCCCGGGTACAATCCCAGCCCCCTAAACTCCCGCCGCCCGCCTAATGCAGACAGGGCCCGTGCGCTAAGCATAAACAATACCTTTAACAGATAACCCTAACGCTGAACATAACACCCAACCCTGTTCCTATTTCTCCCCTTAACACGTAAACCTCACCGTGCGCCTAACTTTAACCTCTTATCCTAACGTTAATGCATAACCCATTTCCTGAGAACAACCCCTATCCCATAATTCTAACCCTATCTCCGAGTCATCATTGTGACACCTAATCCCTAACCCTAATTCTAAACCGCTAACCCTAACCGTAACCCTACCTACACCCCTAACACTGACAGTAACCCTTACTTCTAACCCCAACGCTATGCCTAACAAAAACCCTAACCCTTGACCCTAACCCTTCACCCTAATCCCTAAGCCTTACCCTAACCCTTAACCCTAATCCTAATCGTAACCATTAAAGCTAACCCTAGCTCTTAAAGCTAACCCTAAACCTTACCCTCACGACTAGACCTAACCCTGACACTAACCTAACACCTAACCCTAACCAGAACCCCTAAAGCTAACCCTGAACCCTATCCCTAACCCTAGCAGTAAACTTTCACCCTAAACCTAAGCCCAACCCGTAACCCTAATCCTATCCTTTTACCCTAAAACTAACCCCTAAACCTAACCCCTATACCTCACCCTAACTCTAACCCCAATCCTAATTCTAACCATACCCCTTCATAAAACACTAACTCCTAACCGATAACCCTAACACTAACCAAAAACCCTAATCACTAATCCCTAACCCTAACGCTTAACCTTTACCCTAACCGTTAACCCTCACCCTAAATCTTAACACTGACCCTAACCATAACCTTTAACTCTAAGCCTAACCCTTAACCCTACAGGAAGGAAGACCCTTAATGATAATGGGATCCCTTATCCCTAACCCTAACACTACAGCTAAAAATAACCCTAACCTTGGATCCTTAAACCTAACCCCTAACACTTACTTTAACCCCAAACCCTAACCCTAATCCTAAGCATTAAACCTAGCCCTATCTCTTAAACCTAACGCTAGCCCTTACCCTAACGCCTAGATCTAACCCTAAATCTAACCTACCGCCTAATCCTAACCTTAAGCCCTAATGCTAACACAAACCCTGAACCCAAAACCTACCCGTAAACCTTAACACTAACCCTATCCGTGAACCTAAACCCTGACCATAACCATTACCTGCACCCAAGCATTTAACCCTAACCCTAACCCTAATCCTTAATGCTAACCCTAACACTAAACCCTAACCCTAAGCCCAACACTTAACCCTAATCCTATCCCTTAACCCTAACCCTAACCCTAATGCTACCCCCTAAACGTAACCCTCACCGTGACCAGTAAACCTAACCCTAACCTCTACAACAAACGATAGCACATAACTCTAACCCTAAAACTAACCCTAACCCTAACCCTAACTCTAAACCCTAACTCTTAACCTTAACACTAAGCGTTAACTCTCACGCTAACCTTTAATCCTAACCCTAATCCTAATCTTCAACCCTAAACCTAACACTTAACCCTAACCCTGTACCAAACCCTAACCCCTCACCTTAACCCTAACCCTCAACCCTAAACCAAAGTGTAACCGTTAAACCTAAGAGTAACCTTTAACCCTAACCCTAATCCCTAACCCTAAGCCCTCACCCTAACACTAAACTTCATCCTTAACCCTAACCAGAATCCTAACCCTAAATCGAATTCTCAGACTTCTTGCTTTCTTTGAGTTTAGAAAGCCTGCAATCCTCCCATGCCATGCGTGAAAGGAGGCTCTACCACTGTGTCCTGCATGAAACCCACGGGCCCATACCCAGAGTATGATAGAGTGGGTTCCCGGGTACAATCCCAGCCCCCTAAACTCCCGCCGCCCGCCTAATGCAGACAGGGCCCGTGCGCTAAGCATAAACAATACCTTTAACAGATAACCCTAACCCTAAACATAACACCCAACCCTGATCCTATTTCTCCCCTTAACACGTAAACCTCACCGTGCTCCGAACTTTAACCTCTTATCCTAACGTTAATGCATAACACATTTCCTGAGAACAACCCCTATCCCATAATTCTAACCCTATCTCCTAGTCATCACTGTGACACCTAATCCCTAACCCTAATTCTAAACCGCTAAACCTAACCGTAACCCTACCTACAACCCTAACACTGACAGTAACCCTTACTTCTAACCCCAACGCTATGCCTAACAAAAACCCTAACCCTTGACCCTAACCCGTCACCCTAACCCCTAAGCCTTACCCTAACCCTTAACCCTAATCCTAATCCTAACCATTAAACCTAACCCTAGCTCTTAAAGCTAACCCTAAACCTTACCCTCATGACTAGACCTAACCCTGACACTAACCTAACACCTAACCCTAACCAGAACCCCTAAAACTAACCCTGAACCCTATCCCTACCCCTAGCAGTAAACTTTAACCCTAAACCTAAGCCCAACCCGTAACCCTAATCCTATCCTTTTACCCTAAAACTAACCCCTAAACCTAACCCCTATACCTCACCCTAACTCTAACCCCAATCCTAATTCTAACCATACCCCTTGATAAAACACTAACTCCTAACCGCTAACCCTAACACTAACCAAAATCCCTAATCACTAATCCCTAACCCTAACGCTTAACCTTTACCCTAACCGTTAACCCTCACCCTAAATCTTAACACTGACCCTAACTTTAACCTTTAACTCTAAGCCTAACCCTTAACCCTACAGTAAGGAAGACCCTTAATGCTAATGGGATCCCTTATCCCTAACCCTAACACTACAGCTAAAAATAACCCTAACCTTGGATCCTTAAACCTAACCCCTAACACTTACTTTAACCCCAAACCCTAACCCTAATCCTAAGCAATAAACCTAAGCCTATCTCTTAACCCTAACGCTAGCCCTTACCCTAACACCTAGATCTCACCTTAAATCTAACCTACCGCCTAATCCTAATCTTAAGCCCTAATGCTAACACTAACCCTGAACCCTAAACCTACCCGTAACCCTTAACACTAACCCTATCCGTGAGCCTTAACCCTGACCCTAACCGTTACACGCACCCAAGCATTTAACCCTGACACTAACCCTAATCCTTAATGCTAACCCTAACACTAAACCCTAACCCTAAGCCCAACACTTATCCCTAATCCTATCCCTTAACCCTAACCCTAACCCTAATGCTACCCCCTAAATGTAACCCTAACCGTGACCAGTAAACCTAACCCTAACCTCTAACACAAACCATAGCACATAACTCTAACCCTAAAACTAACCCTAACCCTAACCCTAACCCTAAATCCTAACTCTTAACCTTAACACTAAGCGTTAACTCTCACGCTAACCTTTAATCCTAACCCTAATCCTAATCTTCAACCCTAAACCTAACACTTAACCCTAACCCTGTACCAAACCCTAACCCCTCACCTTAACCCTAACCCTCAACCCTAAACCAAAGTGTAACCGTTAAACCTAAGAGTAACCTTTAACCCTAAACCTAATCCCTAACCCTAAGTCCTCACCCTAACACTAAACTTCATCCTTAACCCTAACCAGAATCCTAACCCTAAATCTAATTCTCAGACTTCTTGCTTTCTTAGAGTTTAGAAAGCTTGCAATCCTCCCATGCCATGCGTGAAAGGAGGCTCTACCACTGTGTCCTGCATGAAACCCACGGGCCCATACCCAGAGTATGATAGAGTGGGTTCCCGGGTACAATCCCAGCCCCCTAAACTCCCCCCGCCCGCCTAATGCAGACAGGGCCCGTGCGCTAAGCATAAACAATACCTTTAACAGATAACCCTAACCCTGAACATAACACCCAACCCTGTTCCTATTTCTCCCCTTAACACGTAAACCTCACCGTGCGCCTAAATTTAACCTCTTATCCTAACGTTAATGCATAACCCATTTCCTGAGAACAACCCCTATCCCATAATTCTAACCCTATCTCCTAGTCATCACTGTGACACCTAATCCCTAACCCTAATTCTAAACCGCTAACCCTAACCGTAACCCTACCTACAACCCTAACACTGACAGTAACCCTTACTTCTAACCCCAACGCTATGCCTAACAAAAACCCTAACCCTTGACCCTAACCCGTCACCCTAACCCCTAAGCCTTACCCTAACCCTTAACCCTAATCCTAATCCTAACCATTAAACCTAACCCTAGCTCTTAAAGCTAACCCTAAACCTTACCCTCACGACTAGACCTAACCCTGACACTAACCTAACACCTAACCCTAACCAGAACCCCTAAAACTAACCCTGAACCCTATCCCTAACCCTAGCAGTAAACTTTAACCCTAAACCTAAGCCCAACCCGTAACCCTAATCCTATCCTTTTACCCTAAAACTAACCCCTAAACCTAACCCCTATACCTCACCCTAACTCTAACCCCAATCCTAATTCTAACCATACCCCTTGATAAAACACTAACTCCTAACCGCTAACCCTAACACTAACCAAAATCCCTAATCACTAATCCCTAACCCTAACGCTTAACCTTTACCCTAACCGTTAACCCTCACCCTAAATCTTAACACTGACCCTAACTTTAACCTTTAACTCTAAGCCTAACCCTTAACCCTACAGTAAGGAAGACCCTTAATGCTAATGGGATCCCTTATCCCTAACCCTAACACTACAGCTAAAAATAACCCTAACCTTGGATCCTTAAACGTAACCCCTAACACTTACTTTAACCCCAAACCCTAACCCTAATCCTAAGCATTAAACCTAACCCTATCTCTTAACCCTAACGCTAGCCCTTACCCTAACACCTAGATCTCACCTTAAATCTAACCTACCGCCTAATCCTAATCTTAAGCCCTAATGCTAACACTAACCCTGAACCCTAAACCTACCCGTAACCCTTAACACTAACCCTATCCGTGAGCCTTAACCCTGACCCTAACCGTTACACGCACCCAAGCATTTAACCCTGACACTAACCCTAATCCTTAATGCTAACCCTAACACTAAACTCTAACACTAAGCCCAACACTTATCCCTAATCCTATCCCTTAACCCTAACCCTAACCCTAATACTACCCCCTAAACGTAACCCTAACCGTGACCAGTAAACCTAACCCTAACCTCTAACACAAACCATAGCACATAACTCTAACCCTAAAACTAACCCTAACCCTAACCCTAACCCTAAACCCTAACTCTTAACCTTAACCCTAAGCGTTAACTCTCACGCTAACCTTTAATCCTAACCCTAATCCTAATCTTCAACCCTAAACCTAACACTTAACCCTAACCCTGTACCAAACCCTAACACCTCATCTTAACCCTAACCGTAAACCTCAACCCTAAACCAAAGTGTAACCGTTAAACCTACGAGTAATCTTTAATCCTAACCCTATTCCCTAACCCTAAGCCCTCAACCTAATACTAAACTTCATCCTTAACCCTAACCAGAATCCTAACCCTAAATCTAATTCTCAGACTTCTTGCTGTCTTAGAGTTTAGAAAGCCTGCAATCCTCCCATGCCATGCGTGAAAGGAGGCTCTACCACTGTGTCCTGCATGAAACCCACGGGCCCATACCCAGAGTATGATAGAGTGGGTTCCCGGGTACAATCCCAGCCCCCTAAACTCCCGCCGCCCGCCTAATGCAGACAGGGCCCGTGCGCTAAGCATAAACAATACCTTTAACAGATAACCCTAACCCTGAACATAACACCCAACCCTGTTCCTATTTCTCCCCTTAACACGTAAACCTCACCGTGCGCCTAACTTTAACTTCTTATCCTAACGTTAATGCATAACCCATTTCCTGAGAACAACCCCTATCCCATAATTCTAACCCTATCTCCTAGACATCACTGTGACACCTAATCCCTAACCCTAATTCTAAACCGCTAACCCTAACCGTAACCCTACCTGCAACCCTAACACTGACAGTAAACCTTACTACTAACACCAACGCTATGCCTAACAAAAACCCTAACCCTTGACCCTAACCCTTCACCCTAACCCTTCCCCCTAACCCCTAAGCCTTACCCTAACCCTTAACCCTAATCCTAATCCTAATCATTAAACCTAACCCTAGCTCTTAAAGCTTACCCTAAACCTTACCCTCACGACTAGACCTAACCCTGACACTAACCTAACACCTAACCCTAACCAGAACCCCTAAAGCTAACCCTGAACCCTATCCCTACCCCTAGCAGTAAACTTTAACCCTAAACCTAAGCCCAACCCGTAACCCTAATCCTATCCTTTTACCCTAAAACTAACCCCTAAACCTAACCGCTATACCTCACCCTAACTCTAACACCAATCCTAATTCCAACCATACCCCTTCATAAAACACTAACTCCTAACCGCTAACCCTAACACTAACCAAAAACCCTAATCACTCCTCCCTATACCTAACGCTTAACCTTTACCCTAACCGTTAACCCTCACCCTAAATCTTAACACTGACCCTAACCTTAACATTTAACTCTAAGCCTAACCCTTAATCCTACAGTAAGGAAGACCCTTAATGCTAATGGGATCCCTTATCCCTAACCCTAACACTACAGCTAAAAATAACCCTAACCTTGGATCCTTAAACCTAACCCCTAACACTTACTTTAACCCCAAACCCTAACCCTAATCCTAAGCATTAAACCTAACCATATCTCTTAACCCTAACACTAGCCCTTACCCTAACGCCTAGATCTAACCCTAAATCTAACCTACTGCCTAATCCTAACCTTAAGTCCTAATGCTAACACTAACCCTGAACCCTAAACCTACCCGTAACCCTTAACACTAACCCTATCCGTGAACCTTAACCCTGACCCTAACCATTACCCACTCCCAAGCATTTAACCCTGACCCTAACCCTAATACTTAATGCTAACCTTAACACTAAACTCTAACCCTAAGCCCAACACTTAACCCTAATCCTATCCCTTAACCCTAACCCTAACCCTAACCCTAATGCTACCCCCTAAACGTAACCCTAACCGTGACCAGTAAACCTAAACCTAACCTCTAACACAAACCATAGCACATAACTCTAACCCTAAAACTAACCCTAACCCTAAACCTAAACCCTAACTCTTAACCTTAACCCTAAGCGTTAACTCTCACGCTAACCTTTAATCCTAACCCTAATCCTAATCTTCAACCCTAAAGCTAATACTTAATCCTAACCCTGTACCAAACCCTAACCCCTCATCTTAACCCTAACCGTAAACCTCAACCCTAAACCAAAGTGTAACCGTTAAACCTAAGAGTAACCTTTAACCCGAACCCTATTCCCTAACTCTAAGCCCTCACCCTAACAGTAAACTTCATCCTTAACCCTAACCATAATCCTAACCCTGAATCTAATTCTCAGACTTCTTGCTTTCTTAGAGTTTAGAAAGCCTGCAATCCTCCCATGCCATGCGTGAAAGGAGGCTCTACCACTGTGTCCTGCATGAAACCCACGGGCCCATACCCAGAGTATGATAGAGTGGGTTCCCAGGTACAATCCCAGCCCCCTAAACTACCCCCGCCCGCCTAATGCAGACAGGGCCCGTGCGCTAAGCATAAACAATACCTTTAACAGATAACCCTAACCCTGAACATAACACCCAACCCTGTTCCTATTTCTCCCCTGAACACGTAAACCTGACCGTGCACCTAACTTTAACCTCTTATCCTAACGTTAATGCATAACCAATTTCCTGAGAACAACCCCTATCCCATAATTCTAACCTATCTCCTAGTCATCACTGTGACACCTAATCCCTAACCCTAATTCTAAACCGCTAACCCTAACCGTAACCCTACCTACACCCCTAACACTGACAGTAACCCTTACTTCTAACCCCAACGCTATGCCTAACAAAAACCCTAACCCTTGACCCTAACCCTTCACACTAACCTCTAAGCCTTACCCTAACCCTTAACCCTAATCCTAATCCTAACCATTAAACCTAACCCTAGCTCTTAAAGCTAACCCTAAACCTTACCCTCACGACTAGACCTAACCCTGACACTAACCTAACACCTAACCCTAACCAGAACCCCTAAAGCTAACTCTGAACCCTATCCCTACCCCTAGCAGTAAACTTTAACCCTAAACCTAAGCTCAACCCGTAACCCTAATCCTATCCTTTTACCCTAAAACTAACCCCTAAACCTAACCGCTATACCTCACCCTAACTCTAACCCCAATCCTAATTCTAAACATACCCCTTCATAAAACACTAACTCCTAACCGCTAACCCTAACACTAACCAAAAACCCTAATCACTCCTCCCTATCCCTAACGCTTAACCTTTACCCTAACCGTTAACCCTCACCCTAAATCTTAACACTGACCCTAACCTTAACCTTTAACTCTAAGCCTAACCCTTAACCCTACAGTAAGGAAGACCCTTAATGCTAATGGGATCCCTTATCCCTAACCCTAACACTACAGCTAAAAATAACCCTAACCTTGGATCCTTAAACCTAACCCCTAACACTTACTTTAACCCCAAACACTAACCCTAATCCTAAGCATTAAACCTAACCCTATCTCTTCACCCTAACGCTAGCCCTTACCCTAACGCCTAGATCTAACCCTAAATCTAACCTACCGCCTAATCCTATCCTTAAGCCCTAATGCTAACTCTTACCCTGAACCCTAAACCTACCCGTAACCCTTAACACTCACCCTATCCGTGAACCTTAACCCTGACCCTAACCATTACCCGCACCCAAGCATTTAACCCTGATTCTAACCCTAATCCTTAATGATAAACCTAACAATAAACCCTAACCCTAAGCCCAACACTTAACCCTAAACCTATCCCTTAACTCTAACCCTAACCCTAATGCTACCCCCTAAACATAACCCTAACCGTGACCAGTAAACCTAACCCTAACCTCTAACACAAACCATAGCACATAACTCTAACCCTAAAACTAACCCTAACCCTAACCCTAAACCCTAACTCATAACCTTAACACTAAGCATTAACTCTCACGCTAACCTTTAATCCTAACCCTAATCCTAATCTTCAACCCTAAACCTAACACTTAACCCTAACCCTGTACCAAACCCTAACCCCTCATCTTAACCCTAACCGTAAACCTCAACCCTAAACCAAAGTGTAACCGTTAAACCTAAGAGTAACCTTTAACCCTAACCCTAATCCCTAACCCTAAGCCCTCACCCTAACACTAAACTTCATCCTTATCCCTAACCATAATCTAACCCTAAATCTAATTCTCAGACTTCTTGCTTTCTTAGAGTATAGAAAGCCTGCAATCCTCCCATGCCATGCGTGAAAGGAGGCTCTACCACTGTGTCCTGCATGAAACCCTTGGGCCCATACCCAGAGTATGATAGAGTGGGTTCCCGGGTTCAATGCCAGCCCCCTAAACTCCCCCCGCCCGCCTAATGCAGACAGGGCCCGTGCGCTAAGCATAAACAATACCTTTAACAGATAACCCTAACCCTGAACATAACACCCAACCCTGTTCCTATTTCTCCCCTTAACACGTAAACCTCACCGTGCGCCTAACTTTAACCTCTTATCCTAACGTTAATGCAAAACCCATTTCCTGAGAACAATCCCTATCCCATAATTCTAACCCTATCTCCTAGTCATCACTGTGACACCTAATCCCTAACCCTAATTCTAAACCGCTAACCCTAACCGTAACCTTACCTACAACCCTAACACTGACAGTAACCCTTACTTATAACCCCAACGCTATGCCTAACAAAAACCCTAACCCTTGACCCTAACCCTTCACCCTAACCCCTAAGCCTTACCCTAACCCTTATCCCTAATCCTAATCCTAACCATTAAACCTAAACCTAGCTCTTAAAGCTAACCCTAAACCTTACCCTCACGACTAGACCTAACCCTGACACTAACCTAACACCTAACCCTAACCAGAACCCCTAAAGCTAACCCTGAACCCTATCCCTAACCCCAGCTGTAAACTTTAACCCTAAACCTAAGCCCAACCCGTAACCCTAATCCTATCCTTTTACCCTAAAACTAACCCCTAAACCTAACCCCTATACCTCACCCTAACTCTAACCCCAATCCTAATTCTAACAATACCCTTCATAAAACACTAACTCCTAACTGCTAACCCTAACATTAACCAAAAACCCTAATCACTAATCCCTAACCCTAACGCTTAACCTTTACCTTAACCGTTAACCCGCACCCTAAATCTTAACCCTGACCCTAACCTTAACCTTTAACTCTAAGCCTAACCCTTAACCCTACAGTAAGGAAGACCCTTAATGCTAATGGGATCCCTAATCCCTAACCCTAACACTACAGCTAAAAATAACACTAACCTTTGATCCTTAAACCTAACCCCTAACACTTACTTTAACCCCAAACCCTAACCCTAATCCTAAGCATTAAACCTAACCCTATCTCTTAACCCTAACGCTAGCCCTTACCCTAACGCCTAGATCTAACCCTAAATCTAACCTACCGCCTAATCCTAACCTTAAGCCCTAATGCTAACACTAACCCTGAACCCTAAACCTACCCGTAACCCTTAACACTAACCCTATCCGTGAACCTTAACCCTGACCCTAACCATTATCCGCACCCCAGCATTTAACCCTGATTCTAACCCTAATACTTAATGGTAACCTTAACACTAAACTCTAACCCTAAGCCCAACACTTAACCCTAATCCTATCCCTTAACCCTAACATTAACCATAACCCTAATGATACCCCCTAAACGTAACCCTAACCGTGACCAGTAAACCTAACCCTAACCTCTAACACAAACCATAGCACATAACTCTAACCCTAAAACTAACCCTAAACCCTAACTCTTAACCTTAACCCTAAGCGTTAACTCTCGCGCTAACCTTTAATCCTAACCCTAATCCTAATCTTCAACCCTAAACCTAACACTTAACCCTAACCCTGTACCAAACCCTAACCCCTCATCTTAACCCTAACCGTAAACCTCAACCCTAAACCAAAGTGTAACCGTTAAACCTAAGAGTAACCTTTAACCCTAACCCTAATCCCTAACCCTAAGCCCTCACCCTAACACTAAACTTCATCCTTAACCCTAACCAGAATCCTAACCCTAAATCTAATTCTCAGACTTCTTGCTTTCTTAGAGTTTAGAAACCCTGCAATCCTCCCTTGCCATGCGTGAAAGGCGGCTCTACCACTGTGTCCTGCATGAAACCCACGGGCCCATACCCAGAGTATGATAGAGTGGGTTCCCGGGTACAATCCCAGCCCCCTAAACTCCCCCCGCCCGCCTAATGCAGACAGGGCCCGTGCACTAAGCATAAACAATACCTTTAACAGATAACCCTAACCCTGAACATAACACCCAACCCTGTTCCTATTTCTCCCCTTAACACGTAAACCTCACCGTGCGCCTAACTTTAACCTCTTATCCTAACATTAATGCATAACCCATTTCCTGAGAACAACCCATATCCCATAATTCTAACCCTATCTCCTAGTCATCACTGTGACACCTAATCCCTAACCCTAATTCTAAACCGCTAACCCTAACCGTAACCCTAACTACAACCCTAACACTGACAGTAACCCTTACTTCTAACCCCAACGCTATGCCTAACAAAAACCCTAACCCTTGACCCTAACCCTTCACCCTAACCCCTAGCCTTACCCTAACCCTTAACCCTAATCCTAATCCTAACCATTAAATCTAACCCTAGCTCTTAAAGCTAACCCTAAACCTTACCCTCACGACTAGACCTAAACCTGACACTAACCTAACACCTAACCCTAACCAGAACTCCTAAAGCTAACCCTGAACCCTATCCCTAACCCAAGCAGTAAACTTTAACCCTAAACCTAAGCCCAACCCGTAACCCTAATCCTATCCTTTTACCCTAAAACTAACCCCGAAACCTAACCCCTATACCTCACCCTAACTCTAACCCCAATCCTAATTCTAACCATACCCCTTCATAAAACACTAACTCCTAACCGCTAACCCTAACACTAACCCTAACCCTAACCCTAACCAAAAACCCTAATCACTAATCCCTAAACCTAACGCTTAACCTTTACCCTAACCGTTAACCCTCACCCTAAATCTTAACCCTGACACTAACCTTAACCTTTAACTCTAAGCCTAACCCTTAACCCTAGAGTAAGGAAGACCCTTAATGCCAATGGGATCCCTTATCCCTAACCCTAACACTACAGCTAAAAATAACCCTAACCTTGGATCCTTAAACCTAACCCCTAACACTTATTTTAACCCCAAACCCTAACCCTAATCCTAAGCATTAAACCTAACCCTATCTCTTAACCCTAACGCTAGCCCTTACGCTAACGCCTAGATCTAACCCTAAATCTAACCTACCGCCTAATCCTAACCTTAAGCCCTAATGCTAACACTAACCCTGAACCCTAAACCTACCCGTAACCCTTAACACTAACCCTATTCGTGAATCTAAACCCTGACCCTAACCATTACCCGCACCCAAGCATTTAACCCTGATTCTAACCCTAATCCTTAATGATAAACCTAACACTAAACCCTAACCCTAAGCCCAACACTTAACCCTAATCCTATCCCTTAACCCTAACCCTATCCCTAATGCTACCCCCTAAATGTAACCCTAACCGTGACCAATAAACCTAACCCTAACCTCTAACACAAACCATAGCACATAACTCTAACCCTAAAACTAACCCTAACCCTAACCCTAACCCTAAACCCTAACTCTTAACCTTAACCCTAAGCGTTAACTCTCACGCTAACCTTTAATCCTAACGTTAATCCTAATCTTCAACCCTAAACCTAACACTTAACCCTAACCCTGTACCAAACCCTAACCCCTCATCTTAACCCTAACCGTAAACCTCAACCCTAAACCAAAGTGTAACCGTTAAACCTAAGAGTAACCTTTAACCCTAACCCTAATCCCTAACCCTAAGCCCTCACCCTAACACTAAACTTCATCCTTAACCCTAACCATAATCCTAACCCTAAATCTAATTCTCAGACTTCTTGCTTTCTTAGAGTTTAGAAAGCCTGCAATCCTCCCATGCCATGCGTGAAAGGAGGCTCTACCACTGTGTCCTGCAGGAAAACCACGGGCCCATACCCAGAGTATGATAGAGTGGGTTCCCGGGTACAATCCCAGCCCCCTAAACTCCCCCCGCCCGCCTAATGCAGACAGGGCCCGTGCGCTAAGCATAAACAATACCTTTAACAGATAACCCTAACCCTGAACATAACACCCAACCCTGATCCTATTTCTCCCCTTAACACGTAAACCTCACCGTGCGCCTAACTTTAACCTCTTATCCTAACGTTAATGCATAACCCATTTCCTGAAAACAACGCCTATCCCATAATTCTAACCCTATCTCCTAGTCATCACTGTGACACCTAATCCCTAACCCTAATTCTAAACCGCTAACTCTAACCGTAACCCTACCTACAACCCTAACACTGACAGTAACCCTTACTTCTAACCCCAACGCTATGCCTAACAAAAACCCTAACCCTTGACCCTAACCCTTCACCCTAACCCCTAAGCCTTATACTAACCCTTAACCCTAATCCTAATCCTAACCATTAAACCTAACCCTAGCTCTTAAAGCGAACCCTAAACCTTACCCTCACGACTAGACCTAACCCTGACACTAACCTAACACCTAACCCTAACCAGAACCCCTAAAGCTAACCCTGAACCCTATCCCTAACCCTAGCAGTAAACTTTAACCCTAAACCTAAGCCCAACCCGTAACCCTAATCCTATCCTTTTACCCTAAAACTAACCCCTAAACCTAACCCCTATACCTCACCCTAACTCTAACCCCAATCCTAATTCTAACCATACCCCTTCATAAAACACTAACTCCTAACCGCTAACCCTAACACTAACCAAAAACCCTAATCACTAATCCCTAACCCTAACGCTTAACCTTTACCCTGACCGTTAACACTCACCCTAAATCTTAACACTGACCCTAACCTTAACCTTTAACTCTAAGCCTAACCCTTAACCCTACAGTAAGGAAGACCCTTAATGCTAATGGGATCCCTTATCCCTAACCCTAACACTACAGCTAAAAATAACCCTAACCTTGGATCCTTAAACCTAACCCCTAAGACTTACTTTAACCCCAAATCCTAACCCTAATCCTAAGCATTAAACCTAACCCTATCTCTTAACCCTAACGCTAGCCCTTACCCTAACGCTTAGATCTAACCCTAAATCTATCCTACCGCCTAATCCTAACCTTAAGCCCTAATACTAACACTAACCCTGAACCCTACACCTACCCGTAACCCTTAACACTAACCCTATCCGTGAACCTTAACCCTGACCCTAACCATTACCCGCACCCAAGCATTTAACCCTGACCTTAACCCTAATCCTTAATGCTAACCCTAACACTTAACCCTAACCCTAAGCCCAACACTTAACTCTAATCCTATCCCTTAACCCTAACCCTAACCCTAATGTTACCCCCTAAACGTAACCCTAACCGTGACCAGTAAACCTAACCCTAACCTGTAAAACAAACCATAGCACATAACTCTAACCCTAAAGCTAACGCTAACCCTAACCCTAACCCTAAACCCTAACCCTTAAGCTTAACCCTAAGCGTTAACTCTCACGCTAACCTTTAATCCTAACCCTAATTCTAATCTTCAACCCTAAACCTAACATTTAACCCTAACCCTGTACCAAACCCTAAACCCTCATCTTAACCCTAACCTTAAACCTCAACCCTAAACCAAAGTGTAACCGTTAAACCTAAGAGTAACCTTTAACCCTAACCCTATTCCATAACCCTAAGCCCTCACCTTAACACTAAACTTCATCCTTAACCCTAACCATAATACTAACCCTAAATCTAATTCTCAGACTTCTTGCTTCCTTAGAGTTTAGAAAGCCTGCAATCCTCCCATGCCATGCGTGAAAGGAGGCTCTACCACTGTGTCCTGCATGAAACCCACGGGCCCATACCCAGAGTATGATAGAGTGGGTTCCCGGGTACAATCCCAGCCCCCTAAACTCCCCCCGCCCGCCTAATGCAGACAGGGCCCGTGCGCTAAGCATAAACAATACCTTTAACAGATAACCCTACCCTGAACATAACACCCAACCCTGTTCCTATTTCTCCCCTTAACACGTAACCCTCACCGTGCGCCTAACTTTAACCTCTTATCCTAACATTAATGCATAACCCATTTCCTGAGAACAACCCCTATCCCATAATTCTAACCCTATCTCCTAGTCATCACTGTGACACCTAATCCCTAACCCTAATTCTAAACCGCTAACCCTAACCGTAACCCTACCTACAACCCTAACACTGACAGTAACCCTTACTTCTAACCCCAACGCCATGCCTAACAAAAACCCTAACCCTTGCCCCTAACCCTTCACCCTAACCCCTAAGCCTTACCCGAACCCTTAACCCTAATCCTAATCCTAACCATTAAACCTAACCCTAGCTCTTAAAGCTAACCCTAAACCTTACCCTCATGACTAGACCTAACCCTGACACTAACCTAACACCTAACCCTAACCAGAACCCCTAAAGCTAACCCTGAACCCTATCACTAACCATAGCAGTAAACTTTAACCCTAAACCTAAGCCCAACCCGTAACACTAATCCTATCCTTTTACCCTAAAACTAACCCAAAACCTAACCCCTACACCTCACCCTAACTCTAACCCCAATCCTAATTCTAACCATACCCCTTCATAAAACACTAACTCGTAACCGCTAACCCTAACACTAACCAAAAACCCTAATCACTAATCCCTAACCCTAACGCTTAACCTTTACCTTAACTGTTAACCCTCACCCTAAATCTTAACACTGACCCTAACCTTAACCTTTAACTCTAAGCCTAACCCTTAACCCTACAGTAAGGAAGACGCTTAATGCTAATGGGACCCCTTATCCCTAACCCTAACACTACAGCTAAAAATAACCCTAACCTTGGATCCTTAAACATAACCCCTAAAACTTACTTTAACCCCAAACCCTAACCCTAATCCTAAGCATTAAACCTAACCCTATCTCTTAAACCTAACGCTAGCCCTTACCCTAACGCCTAGATCTAACCCTAAATCTAACCTACCGCCTAATCCTAACCTTAAGCCCTAATGCTAACACTAACCCTGAACCCTAAACCTACCCGTAACCCTTAACACTAACCCTATCTGTGAACCTTAAACCTGACCCTAACCATTAACCGCACCCAAACATTTAACCCTGACCCTAACCCTAATCCTTAATGCTAACCCTAACACTAAACCTTAACCCTAAGCCCAACACTTATCCCTAATCCTATCCCTTAACCCTAACCCTAACCCTAATGCTACCCCCTAAACGTAACCCTAACCGTGACCAGTAAACCTAACCCTAACCTCTAACACAAACCATAGCACATAACTCTAACCCTAAAACTAACCCTAACCCTAACCCTAAACCCTAACTCTTAAACTTAACCCTAAGCGTTAACTCTCACGCTAACCTTTAATCCTAACCCTAATCCTAATCTTCAACCCTAAACCTAACACTTAACCCTAACCCTGTACCAAACCTTAACCCCTCATCTTAACCCTAACCGTAAACCTCAACCCTAAACCAAAGTGTAACCGTTAAACCTAAGAGTAACCTTTAACCCTAACCCTAATCCATAACCCTAAGCCCTCACCCTAACACTAAACTTCATCCTTAACCCTAACCAGAATCCTAACCCTAAATCTAATTCTCAGACTTCTTGCTTTCTTAGAGTTTAGAAAGCCTGCAATCCTCCCATGCCATGCGTGAAAGGAGGCTCTACCACTGTGTCCTGCATGAAACCCATGGGCCCATACCCAGAATATGATACAGTTGGTTCGCGGGTACAATCCCAGCCCCCTAAACTCCCCCCGCCCGCCTAATGCAGACAGGGCCCGTGCGCTAACATAAAGAATACCTTTAACAGATAACCCTAACCCTGAACATAACACCCAACCCTGTTCCTATTTCTCCCCTTA